>NW_026967913.1:0-156830 GCF_028390025.1 Pseudophryne corroboree | reverse complement strand
TGTCTCTGTGGTGCAATTGGTTAGTGTGTAAGGCTATTAACCAAAAGGTTGGTGGTTCAATCCCACCCAGGAACGTAATTGACCTTGTGGTCAGATTTTGGTGATATTTAAGTAGACAAGTCAAAATTTCAAACCCCCTCTTATTGTGTAGGGTACCTGGCCTTCTCTGATGTAATCAGAGTTAGATTTGATTCAGTGATTTTATAAAAAACAGCTAGGAAGCACAATTTAGCAGTGGGTTGCAGAGAAAAAAAATATGCTGGCAAAAAAAATCCAATTGAGTGATTAAACAGCTCTTCATTTTCTGGCTTTATTTTTATGCTAACAAATTTGTTCTCTGAAAAGTGTCCACAAAGCCAAGTCTCTGATTAACACCTTTGTAGGGATGGTTTTTCACCTATTACTAAATTAAACTTGCTTCATTGGAAAGGCAGCAAGATGCATCCTCATTTCAATGTCTACTGAAATAATACAAGTTGACACCAGGAAACATTAACGCCACAGCATCCTTGCTGCTTTCTCATGTGGAAGTCTGTTTAATGCGAAAACAAGGTGATATCTAATTAGCACACAGGTAAGGAATTAAGAAAATCTTTATTTAAGGGTGAAGATGTTTCTCACAAAATCGTTGCCCCAATGCATCATTGAAATTCAAGCTGGAAAGATGATTTTAATATATCACTTGTACATTTTGTATTGCTCTTCTGGTGACAATGTAGTTTGTTTTTGTCAATTACCATTTTAATAATAGGGTAAAGAAAATTAAGTGGATTTTTGAAAGAAAACAATACTGTCAATATACTATTAAAACAAATTAAAATGGTAAAAGTTATTGTACTTTAAGTAAAAATAAAAGAGCCAAAATATCAATCCCAGTTTTGGATTACTTTAATTAAAAAAAAAAAAGCATACAGCAGAGGATAGTTTCAATCTGCCTACCTCTGGGTTATGAGCCCAGCATGCTTCCATTGCTGTACTTTGCTGCACATGTAAGTGCAAGAGATCCTGAAGCACTCACTCATCATGGGAAAGTACCAATGTGTTTCTTCGTTGGTTGATGGAAGAAACATCTTACAAAAACTCTCCAGATTATTGACTTTTTAAAGTTTTTCTAGGAAACGTTTTAGATGAATGCTTATTAGCCTTTGTCAGTATGCACTTTCGCAAAGTGTCTTTGTGGCGCAATCAGTTAGTGTGTATGGCTATTAACTAAAAGGTTGGTGGTTCAATCCCACCCAGGGATGTAATTGATCTTGTTATCAGATTTTGGTGATCTTTAAGTAGACAAGTCAAAATTTCAAACCCCCTCTTATGGTGTAGGGTACCTGGCCTTCTCTGATGTAATCAGAGTTAGATTTGATTCATTGATTTTATAAAAACAGCGAGGAAGCACAATTAAGCAGTGGTTTGCAGAGAAAAAAATATGCTGGCAGAAAAATCCAATTGAGTGATTAAACAGCTCTTCATTTTCTGGCTTTATTTTTATGCTAACAAATTTGTTCTCTGAAAAGTGTCCACAAAGCCAAGTCTCTGATTAACACCTTTGTAAGGATGGTTTTTCACCTATTACTAAATTAAACTTGCTTCATTGGAAAGGCAGCAAGATGCATCCTCATTTCAATGTCTACTGAAATAATACAAGTTGACACCAGGAAACATTAACGCCACTGCATCCTTGCTGCTTTCTCATGTGGAAGTCTGTTTAATGCGAAAACAAGGTGATATCTAATTATCACACAGGTAAGGAATTAAGAAAATCTTTATTTAAGGGTGAAGATGTTTCTCACAAAATCGTTGCCCCAATGCATCATTGAAATTCAAGCTGGAAAGATGATTTTAATATATCACTTGTACATTTTGTATTGCTCTTCTGGTGACAATGTAGTTTGTTTTTGTCAATTACCATTTTAATAATAGGGTAAAGAAAATTAAGTGGATTTTTGAAAGAAAACAATACTGTCAATATACTATTAAAACAAATTAAAATGGTAAAAGTTATTGTACTTTAAGTAAAAATAAAAGAGCCAAAATATCAATCCCAGTTTTGGATTACTTTAATTAACAAAAAAAAATGCATATAGCAGAGGATAGTTTCAATCTGCCTACCTCTGGGTTATGGGCCCAGCATGCTTCCATTGCAGTACTCTGCTGCACATGTAAGTGCAAAAGATCCTGAAGCACTCACTCATCATGGGAAAGTACCAATGTGTTTCTTCGTTGGTTGATGGAAGAAACATCTTACAAAAACTCTCCAGATTATTAACTTTTTAAAGTTTTTCTAGGAAACGTTTTAGATGAATGCTTATTAGCCCTTGTCAGTATATACTTTTGCAATGTGTCTCTGTGGCGCAATCAGTTAGTGTGTACGGCTATTAACCAAAAGATTGGTGGTTCAATCCCACCCAGGTACGTAATTGACCTTGTTATCAGATTTTGGTGATCTTTAAGTAGACAAGTCAAAATTTCAAACCCCCTCTTATTGTGTAGGGTACCTGGCCTTCTCTGATGTAATCAGAGTTAGATTTGATTCAGTGATTTTATAAAAAACAGCTAGGAAGCACAATTTAGCAGTGGGTTGCAGAGAAAAAAAATATGCTGGCAAAAAAAATCCAATTGAGTGATTAAACAGCTCTTCATTTTCTGGCTTTATTTTTATGCTAACAAATTTGTTCTCTGAAAAGTGTCCACAAAGCCAAGTCTCTGATTAACACCTTTGTAGGGATGGTTTTTCACCTATTACTAAATTAAACTTGCTTCATTGGAAAGGCAGCAAGATGCATCCTCATTTCAATGTCTACTGAAATAATACAAGTTGACACCAGGAAACATTAACGCCACTGCATCCTTGCTGCTTTCTCATGTGGAAGTCTGTTTAATGCGAAAACAAGGTGATATCTAATTAGCACACAGGTAAGGAATTAAGAAAATCTTTATTTAAGGGAGAAGATGTTTCTCACAAAATCGTTGCCCCAATGCATCATTGAAATCCAAGCTGGAAAGATGATTTTAATATATCACTTGTACATTTTGTATTGCTCTTCTGGTGACAATGTAGTTTGTTTTTGTCAATTACCATTTTAATAATAGGGTAAAGAAAATTAAGTGGATTTTTGAAAGAAAACAATACTGTCAATATACTATTAAAACAAATTAAAATTGTAAAAGTTATTGTACTTTAAGTAAAAATAAAAGAGCCAAAATATCAATCCCAGTTTTGGATTACTTTAATTAAAAAAAAAAAGCATACAGCAGAGGATAGTTTCAATCTGCCTACCTCTGGGTTATGAGCCCAGCATGCTTCCATTGCTGTACTCTGCTGCACATGTAAGTGCAAGAGATCCTGAAGCACTCACTCATCATGGGAAAGTACCAATGTGTTTCTTCATTGGTTGATGGAAGAAACATCTTACAAAAACTCTCCAGATTATTGACTTTTTAAAGTTTTTCTAGGAAACGTTTTAGATGAATGTTTATTAGCCTTTGTCAGTATGCACTTATGCAAAGTGTCTCTGTGGCGCAATCAATTAGTGTGTATGGCTATTAACTAAAAGGTTGGTGGTTCAATCCCACCCAGGGATGTAATTGATCTTATCAGATTTTGGTGATCTTTAAGTAGACAAGTCAAAATTTCAAACCCCCTCTTATGGTGTAGGGTACCTGGCCTTCTCTGATGTAATCAGAGTTAGATTTGATTCATTGCTTTTATAAAAACAGCTAGGAAGCACAATTTAGCAGTGGTTTGCAGAGAAAAAAAATATGCTGGCAGAAAAATCCAATTGAGTGATTAAACAGCTCTTCATTTTCTGGCTTTATTTTTATGCTAACAAATTTGTTCTCTGAAAAGTGTCCACAAAGCCAAGTCTCTGATTAACACCTTTGTAAGGATGGTTTTTCACCTATTACTAAATTAAACTTGCTTCATTGGAAAGGCAGCAAGATGCATCCTCATTTCAATGTCTACTGAAATAATACAAGTTGACACCAGGAAACATTAACGCCACTGCATCCTTGCTGCTTTCTCATGTGGAAGTCTGTTTAATGCGAAAACAAGGTGATATCTAATTATCACACAGGTACGGAATTAAGAAAATCTTTATTTAAGGGTGAAGATGTTTCTCACAAAATCGTTGCCCCAATGCATCATTGAAATTCAAGCTGGAAAGATGATTTTAATATATCACTTGTACATTTTGTATTGCTCTTCTGGTGACAATGTAGTTTGTTTTTGTCAATTACCATTTTAATAATAGGGTAAAGAAAATTAAGTGGATTTTTGAAAGAAAACAATACTGTCAATATACTATTAAAACAAATTAAAATGGTAAAAGTTATTGTACTTTAAGTAAAAATAAAAGCCAAAATATCAATCCCAGTTTTGGATTACTTTAATTAACAAAAAAAAAGCATATAGCAGAGGATAGTTTCAATCTGCCTACCTCTGGGTTATGGGCCCAGCATGCTTCCATTGCTGTACTCAGCTGCACATGTAAGTGCAAGAGATCCTGAAGCACTCACTCATCATGGGAAAGTACCAATGTGTTTCTTCGTTGGTTGATGGAAGAAACATCTTACAAAAACTCTCCAGATTATTGACTTTTTAAAGTTTTTCTAGGAAACGTTTTAGATGAATGCTTATTAGCCCTTGTCAGTATATACTTTTGCAATGTGTCTCTGTGGCGCAATCAGTTAGTGTGTAGGGCTATTAACCAAAAGGTTGGTGGTTCAATCCCACCCAGGTACGTAATTGACCTTGTTATCAGATTTTGGTGATCTTTAAGTAGACAAGTCAAAATTTCAAACCCCCTGTTATGGTGTAGGGTACCTGGCCTTCTCTGATGTAATCAGAGTTAGATTTGATTCAGTGATTTTATAAAAAACAGCTAGGAAGCACAATTTAGCAGTGGGTTGCAGAGAAAAAAAATATGCTGGCAAAAAAAATCCAATTGAGTGATTAAACAGCTCTTCATTTTCTGGCTTTATTTTTATGCTAACAAATTTGTTCTCTGAAAAGTGTCCACAAAGCCAAGTCTCTGATTAACACCTTTGTAGGGATGGTTTTTCACCTATTACTAAATTAAACTTGCTTCATTGGAAAGGCAGCAAGATGCATCCTCATTTCAATGTCTACTGAAATAATACAAGTTGACACCAGGAAACATTAACGCCACTGCATCCTTGCTGCTTTCTCATGTGGAAGTCTGTTTAATACGAAAACAAGGTGATATCTAATTAGCACACAGGTAAGGAATTAAGAAAATCTTTATTTAAGGGTGAAGATGTTTCTCACAAAATCGTTGCCCCAATGCATCATTGAAATTCAAGCTGGAAAGATGATTTTAATATATCACTTGTACATTTTGTATTGCTCTTCTGGTGACAATGTAGTTTGTTTTTGTCAATTACCATTTTAATAATAGGGTAAAGAAAATGAAGTGGATTATTGAAAGAAAACAATACTGTCAATATACTATTAAAACAAATTAAAATGGTAAAAGTTATTGTACTTTAAGTAAAAATAAAAGAGCCAAAATATCAATCCCAGTTTTGGATTACTTTAATTAACAAAAAAAATGCATATAGCAGAGGATAGTTTCAATCTGCCTACCTCTGGGTTATGGGCCCAGCATGCTTCCATTGCTGTACTCTGCTGCACATGTAAGTGCAAGAGATCCTGAAGCACTCACTCATCATGGGAAAGTACCAATGTGTTTCTTCGTTGGTTGATAGAAGAAACATCTTACAAAAACTCTCCAGATTATTGACTTTTTTAAGTTTTTCTAGGAAACGTTTTAAATGAATGCTTATTAGCATTTGTCAGTATGTACTTTTGCAAAGTGTCTCTGTGGCGCAATCAGTTAGTGTGTACGGCTATTAACCAAAAGGTTGGTGGTTCAATCCCACCCAGGGACGTAATTGACCTTGTTATCAGATTTTGGTGATCTTTAAGTAGACAAGTCAAATTTCATACCCCCTGTTATTGTGTAGGGTACCTGGCCTTCTCAGATGTAATCAGAGTTAGATTTGATTCAGTGATTTTATAAAAACATCTAGGAAGCACAATTTAGCAGTGGGTTGCAGAGAAAAAGAAATATGCTGGCAAAAAAATCAAATTGCGTGATTAAACAGCTCTTCATTTTCTGGCTTTATTTTTATGCTAACAAATTTGTTCTCTGAAAAGTGTCCACAAAGCCAAGTCTCTGATTAACACCTTTGTAGGGATGGTTTTTCACCTATTACTAAATTAAACTTGCTTCATTGGAAAGGCAGCAAGATGCATCCTCATTTCAATGTCTACTGAAATAATACAGGTTGAAACCAGGAAACATTAACGCCACTGCATCCTTGCTGCTTTCTCATGTGGAAGTCTGTTTAATGTGAAAACAAGGTGATATCTAATTAGCACACAGGTAAGGAATTACGAAAATCTTTATTTAAGGGTGAAGATGTTTCTCACAAAATTGTTGCCCCAATGCATCATTGAAATTCAAGCTGGAAAGATGATTTTAATATATCACTTGTACATTTTGTATTGCTCTTCTGGTGACAATGTAGTTTTTTTTGTCAATTACCATTTTAATAATAGGGTAAAGAAAATTAAGTGGATTTTTGAAAGAAAACTATACTGTCAATATACTATTAAAACAAATTAAAATGGTAAAAGTTATTGTACTTTAAGTAAAAATAAAAGAGCAAAAATATCAATCCCAGTTTTGATTACTTAAATTAACAAAAAAAAATGCATATAGCAAAGGATAGTTTCAATCTGCCTACCTCTGGGTTATGGGTCCAGCATGCTTCCATTGCAGTACTCTGCTGCACATGTAAGTGCAAGAGATCCTGAAGCACTCACTCATCATGGGAAAGTACCAATGTGTTTATTCGTTGGTTGATAGAAGAAACATCTTACAAAAACTCTCCAGATTATTGATTTTTTAATGTTTTTCTAGGAAACGTTCTAGATGTATGCTTATTAGCCTTTGTCAGTATGTACTTTTTGCAAAGTGTCTCTGTGGCGCAATCGGTTAGTGTGTTCGACTATTAACCAAAAGGTTGGTGGTTCAATCCCACCCAGGGACGTAATTGACCTTGTGATCAGATTTTGGTGATATTTAAGTAGACAAGTCAAAATTTCAAACCCCCTCTTATTGTGTAGGGTACCTGGCCTTCTCTGATGTAATCAGAGTTAGATTTGATTCAGTGATTTTATAAAAAACTGCTAGGAAGCACAATTTAGCAGTGGGGTGCAGAGAAAAAAAATATGCTGGCAGAAAAATCCAATTGAGTGATTAAACAGCTCTTCATTTTCTGGCTTTATTTTTATGCTAACAAATTTGTTCTCTGAAAAGTGTCCACAAAGCCAAGTCTCTGATTAACACCTTTGTAGGGATGGTTTTTCACCTATTACTAAATTAAACTTGCTTCATTGGAAAGGCAGCAAGATGCATCCTCATTTCAATGTCTACTGAAATAATACAGGTTGACACCAGGAAACATTAACGCCACTGCATCCTTGCTGCTTTCTCATGTGGAAGTCTGTTTAATGTGAAAACAAGGTGATATCTAATTAGCACACAGGTAAGGAATTAAGAAAATCTTTATTTAAGGGTGAAGATGTTTCTCACAAAATCGTTGCCCCAATGCATCATTGAAATTCAAGCTGGAAAGATGATTTTAATATATCACTTGTACATTTTGTATTGCTCTTCTGGTGACAATGTAGTTTGTTTTTGTCAATTACAATTTTAATAATAGGGTAAAGAAAATTAAGTGGATTTTTGAAAGAAAACAATACTGTCAATATACTATCAAAACAAATTAAAATGGTAAAAGTTATTGTACTTTAAGTAAAAATAAAAGAGCCAAAATATCAATCCCAGTTTTGGATTACTTTAATTAACAAAAAAAATGCATATAGCAAAGGATAGTTTCAATCTGCCTACCTCTGGGTTATGGGCCCAGCATGCTTCCATTGCAGTACTCTGCTGCACATGTAAGTGCAAGAGATCCTGAAGCACTCACTCATCATGGGAAAGTACCAATGTGTTTCTTCATTGGTTGATGGAAGAAACATCTTACAAAAACTCTCCAGATTATTGACTTTTTAAAGTTTTTCTAGGAAACGTTCTAGATGAATGCTTATTAGCCTTTGTCAGTATGGACGTTTGCAAAGTGTCTCTGTGGTGCAATTGGTTAGTGTGTAAGGCTATTAACCAAAAGGTTGGTGGTTCAATCCCACCCTGGGACGTAATTGACCTTGTGATCAGATTTTGGTGATATTTAAGTAGACAAGTCAAAATTTCAAACCCCATCTTATTGTGTAGGGTACCTGGCCTTCTCTGATGTTATCAGAGTTAGATTTGATTCAGTGATTTTATAAAAAACAGCTAGGAAGCACAATTTAGCAGTGGGTTGCAGAGAAAAAAAATATGCTGGCAAAAAAATCCAATTGAGTGATTAAACAGCTCTTCATTTTCTGGTTTATTTTTATGCTAACAAATTTGTTCTCTGAAAAGTGTCCACAAAGCCAAGTCTCTGATTAACACCGTTGTAGGGATGGTTTTTCACCTATTACTAAATTAAACTTGCTTCATTGGAAAGGCAGCAAGATGCATCATCATTTCAATGTCTACTGAAATAATACAGGTTGACACCAGGAAACATTAACGCCACTGCATCCTTGCTGCTTTCTCATGTGGAAGTCTGTTTAATGTGAAAACAAGGTGATATCTAATTAGCACACAGGTAAGGAATTAAGAAAATCTTTATTTAAGGGTGAAGATGTTTCTCACAAAATCGTTGCCCCAATGCATCATTGAAATTCAAGCTGGAAAGATGATTTTAATATATCACTTGTACATTTTGTATTGCTCTTCTGGTGACAATGTAGTTTGTTTTTGTCAATTACCATTTTAATAATAGGGTAAAGAAAATGAAGTGGATTTTTGAAAGAAAACAATACTGTCAATATACTATTAAAACAAATTAAAATGGTAAAAGTTATTGTACTTTAAGTAAAAATAAAAGAGACAAAATATCAATCCCAGTTTTGGATTACTTTAATTAACAAAAAAAAATGCATATAGCAGAGGATAGTTTCAATCTACCTATCTCTGGGTTATGGGCCCAGCATGCTTCCATTGCAGTACTCTGCTGCACATGTAAGTGCAAGAGATCCTGAAGCACTCACTCATCATGGGAAAGTACCAATGTGTTTCTTCATTGGTTGATGGAAGAAACATCTTACAAAAACTCTCCAGATTATTGACTTTTTAAAGTTTTTCTAGGAAACGTTCTTGATGAATGCTTATTAGCCTTTGTCAGTATGTACTTTTTGCAAAGTGTCTCTGTGGTGCAATTGGTTAGTGTGTAAGGCTATTAACCAAAAGGTTGGTGGTTCAATCCCACCCAGGAACGTAATTGACCTTGTGGTCAGATTTTGGTGATATTTAAGTAGACAAGTCAAAATTTCAAACCCCCTCTTATTGTGTAGGGTACCTGGCCTTCTCTGATGTAATCAGAGTTAGATTTGATGCAGTGATTTTATAAAAAACAGCTAGGAAGCACAATTTAGCAGTGGGTTGCAGAGAAAAAAAATATGCTGGCAAAAAAAATCCAATTGAGTGATTAAACAGCTCTTCATTTTCTGGCTTTATTTTTATGCTAACAAATTTGTTCTCTGAAAAGTGTCCACAAAGCCAAGTCTCTGATTAACACCTTTGTAGGGATGGTTTTTCACCTATTACTAAATTAAACTTGCTTCATTGGAAAGGCAGCAAGATGCATCCTCATTTCAATGTCTACTGAAATAATACAAGTTGACACCAGGAAACATTAACGCCACAGCATCCTTGCTGCTTTCTCATGTGGAAGTCTGTTTAATGCGAAAACAAGGTGATATCTAATTAGCACACAGGTAAGGAATTAAGAAAATCTTTATTTAAGGGTGAAGATGTTTCTCACAAAATCGTTGCCCCAATGCATCATTGAAATTCAAGCTGGAAAGATGATTTTAATATATCACTTGTACATTTTGTATTGCTCTTCTGGTGACAATGTAGTTTGTTTTTGTCAATTACCATTTTAATAATAGGGTAAAGAAAATTAAGTGGATTTTTGAAAGAAAACAATACTGTCAATATACTATTAAAACAAATTAAAATGGTAAAAGTTATTGTACTTTAAGTAAAAATAAAAGAGCCAAAATATCAATCCCAGTTTTGGATTACTTTAATAAAAAAAAAAAAAAGCATACAGCAGAGGATAGTTTCAATCTGCCTACCTCTGGGTTATGAGCCCAGCATGCTTCCATTGCTGTACTTTGCTGCACATGTAAGTGCAAGAGATCCTGAAGCACTCACTCATCATGGGAAAGTACCAATGTGTTTCTTCGTTGGTTGATGGAAGAAACATCTTACAAAAACTCTCCAGATTATTGACTTTTTAAAGTTTTTCTAGGAAACGTTTTAGATGAATGCTTATTAGCCTTTGTCAGTATGCACTTTCGCAAAGTGTCTCTGTGGCGCAATCAGTTAGTGTGTATGGCTATTAACTAAAAGGTTGGTGGTTCAATCCCACCCAGGGATGTAATTGATCTTATCAGATTTTGGTGATCTGCTTCCTCGCTGTTTTTATAAAATCAATGAATCAAATCTAACTCTGATTACATCAGAGAAGGCCAGGTACCCTACACCATAAGAGGGGGTTTGAAATTTTGACTTGTCTACTTAAAGATCACCAAAATCTGATAACAAGATCAATTACATACCTGGGTGGGATTGAACCACCAACCTTTTAGTTAATAGCCGTACACACTAACTGATTGCGCCACAGAGACACTTTGCGAAAGTGCATAATGACAAAGGCTAATAAGCATTCATCTAAAACGTTTCCTAGAAAAACTTTAAAAAGTCAATAATCTGGAGAGTTTTTGTAAGATGTTTCTTCCATCAACCAACGAAGAAACACATTGGTACTTTCCCATGATGAGTGAGTGCTTCAGGATCTCTTGCACTTACATGTGCAGCAAAGTACAGCAATGGAAGCATGCTGGGCTCATAACCCAGAGGTAGGCAGATTGAAACTATCCTCTGCTGTATGCTTTTTTTTTTTTAATTAAAGTAATCCAAAACTGGGATTGATATTTTGGCTCTTTTATTTTTACTTAAAGTACAATAACTTTTACCATTTTAATTTGTTTTAATAGTATATTGACAGTATTGTTTTCTGTCAAAAATCCACTTAATTTTCTTTACCCTATTATTAAAATGGTAATTGACAAAAACAAACTACATTGTCACCAGAAGAGCAATACAAAATGTACAAGTGATATATTAAAATCATCTTTCCAGCTTGAATTTCAATGATGCATTGGGGCAACGATTTTGTGAGAAACATCTTCACCCTTAAATAAAGATTTTCTTAATTCCTTACCTGTGTGCTAATTAGATATCACCTTGTTTTCACATTAAACAGACTTCCACATGAGAAAGCAGCAAGGATGCAGTGGCGTTAATGTTTCCTGGTTTCAACCTGTATTATTTCAGTAGACATTGAAATGAGGATGCATCTTGCTGCCTTTCCAATGAAGCAAGTTTTATTTAGTAATAGGTGAAAAACCATCCCTACAAAGGTGTTAATCAGAGACTTGGCTTTGTGGACACTTTTCAGAGAACAAATTTGTTAGCATAAAAATAAAGCCAGAAAATGAAGAGCTGTTTAATCACGCAATTTGATTTTTTTGCCAGCATATTTCTTTTTCTCTGCAACCCACTGCTAAATTGTGCTTCCTAGATGTTTTTATAAAATCACTGAATCAAATCTAACTCTGATTACATCTGAGAAGGCCAGGTACCCTACACAATAACAGGGGGTATGAAATTTGACTTGTCTACTTAAAGATCACCAAAATCTGATAACAAGGTCAATTACGTCCCTGGGTGGGATTGAACCACCAACCTTTTGGTTAATAGCCTTACACACTAACCAATTGCACCACAGAGACACTTTGCAAAAGTCCATACTGACAAAGGCTAATAAGCATTCATCTAGAACGTTTCCTAGAAAAACTTTAAAAAGTCAATAATCTGGAGAGTTTTTGTAAGATGTTTCTTCCATCAACCAATGAAGAAACACATTGGTACTTTCCCATGATGAGTGAGTGCTTCAGGATCTCTTGCACTTACATGTGCAGCAGAGTACTGCAATGGAAGCATGCTGGGCCCATAACCCAGAGGTAGGCAGATTGAAACTATCCTTTGCTATATGCATTTTTTTTGTTAATTAAAGTAATCCAAAACTGGGATTGATATTTTGGCTCTTTTATTTTTACTTAAAGTACAATAACTTTTACCATTTTAATTTGTTTTGATAGTATATTGACAGTATTGTTTTCTTTTAAAAATCCACTTAATTTTCTTTACCCTATTATTAAAATTGTAATTGACAAAAACAAACTACATTGTCACCAGAAGAGCAATACAAAATGTACAAGTGATATATTAAAATCATCTTTCCAGCTTGAATTTCAATGATGCATTGGGGCAACGATTTTGGGAGAAACATCTTCACCCTTAAATAAAGATTTTCTTAATTCCTTACCTGTGTGCTAATTAGATATCACCTTGTTTTCACATTAAACAGACTTCCACATGAGAAAGCAGCAAGGATGCAGTGGCGTTAATGTTTCCTGGTGTCAACCTGTATTATTTCAGTAAACATTGAAATGAGGATGCATCTTGCTGCCTTTCCAATGAAGCAAGTTTAATTTAGTAATAGGTGAAAAACCATCCCTACAAAGGTGTTAATCAGAGACTTGGCTTTGTGGACACTTTTCAGAGAACAAATTTGTTAGCATAAAAATAAAGCCAGAAAATGAAGAGCTGTTTAATCACTCAATTGGATTTTTCTGCCAGCATATTTTTTTTCTCTGCAACCCACTGCTAAATTGTGCTTCCTAGCAGTTTTTTATAAAATCACTGAATCAAATCTAACTCTGATTACATCAGAGAAGGCCAGGTACCCTACACAATAAGAGGGGGTTTGAAATTTTGACTTGTCTACTTAAATATCACCAAAATCTGATCACAAGGTCAATTACGTCCCTGGGTGGGATTGAACCACCAACCTTTTGGTTAATAGCCGTACACACTAACCAATTGCGCCACAGAGACACTTTGCAAAAAGTACATACTGACAAAGGCTAATAAGCATACATCTAGAACGTTTCCTAGAAAAACATTAAAAAATCAATAATCTGGAGAGTTTTTGTAAGATGTTTCTTCTATCAACCAACGAATAAACACATTGGTACTTTCCCATGATGAGTGAGTGCTTCAGGATCTCTTGCACTTACATGTGCAGCAGAGTACTGCAATGGAAGCATGCTGGACCCATAACCCAGAGGTAGGCAGATTGAAACTATCCTTTGCTATATGCATTTTTTTTTGTTAATTTAAGTAATCAAAACTGGGATTGATATTTTTGCTCTTTTATTTTTACTTAAAGTACAATAACTTTTACCATTTTAATTTGTTTTAATAGTATATTGACAGTATAGTTTTCTTTCAAAAATCCACTTAATTTTCTTTACCCTATTATTAAAATGGTAATTGACAAAAAAAACTACATTGTCACCAGAAGAGCAATACAAAATGTACAAGTGATATATTAAAATCATCTTTCCAGCTTAAATTTCAATGATGCATTGGGGCAACAATTTTGTGAGAAACATCTTCACCCTTAAATAAAGATTTTCGTAATTCCTTACCTGTGTGCTAATTAGATATCACCTTGTTTTCACATTAAACAGACTTCCACATGAGAAAGCAGCAAGGATGCAGTGGCGTTAATGTTTCCTGGTTTCAACCTGTATTATTTCAGTAGACATTGAAATGAGGATGCATCTTGCTGCCTTTCCAATGAAGCAAGTTTAATTTAGTAATAGGTGAAAAACCATCCCTACAAAGGTGTTAATCAGAGACTTGGCTTTGTGGACACTTTTCAGAGAACAAATTTGTTAGCATAAAAATAAAGCCAGAAAATGAAGAGCTGTTTAATCACGCAATTTGATTTTTTTGCCAGCATATTTCTTTTTCTCTGCAAACCACTGCTAAATTGTGCTTCCTAGATGTTTTTATAAAATCACTGAATCAAATCTAACTCTGATTACATCTGAGAAGGCCAGGTACCCTACACAATAACAGGGGGTATGAAATTTGACTTGTCTACTTAAAGATCACCAAAATCTGATAACAAGGTCAATTACGTACCTGGGTGGGATTGAACCACCAACCTTTTGGTTAATAGCCGTACACACTAACTGATTGCGCCACAGAGACACATTGCAAAAGTATATACTGACAAGGGCTAATAAGCATTCATCTAAAACGTTTCCTAGAAAAACTTTAAAAAGTTAATAATCTGGAGAGTTTTTGTAAGATGTTTCTTCCATCAACCAACGAAGAAACACATTGGTACTTTCCCATGATGAGTGAGTGCTTCAGGATCTCTTGCACTTACATGTGCAGCAGAGTACAGCAATGGAAGCATGCTGGGCCCATAACCCAGAGGTAGGCAGATTGAAACTATCCTCTGCTATATGCTTTTTTTTTGTTAATTAAAGTAATCCAAAACTGGGATTGATATTTTGGCTCTTTTATTTTTACTTAAAGTACAATAACTTTTACCATTTTAATTTGTTTTAATAGTATATTGACAGTATTGTTTTCTTTCAAAAATCCACTTAATTTTCTTTACCCTATTATTAAAATGGTAATTGACAAAAACAAACTACATTGTCACCAGAAGAGCAATACAAAATGTACAAGTGATATATTAAAATCATCTTTCCAGCTTGAATTTCAATGATGCATTGGGGCAACGATTTTGTGAGAAACATCTTCACCCTTAAATAAAGATTTTCTTAATTCCTTACCTGTGTGATAATTAGATATCACCTTGTTTTCGCATTAAACAGACTTCCACATGAGAAAGCAGCAAGGATGCAGTGGCGTTAATGTTTCCTGGTGTCAACTTGTATTATTTCAGTAGACATTGAAATGAGGATGCATCTTGCTGCCTTTCCAATGAAGCAAGTTTAATTTAGTAATAGGTGAAAAACCATCCTTACAAAGGTGTTAATCAGAGACTTGGCTTTGTGGACACTTTTCAGAGAACAAATTTGTTAGCATAAAAATAAAGCCAGAAAATGAAGAGCTGTTTAATCACTCAATTGGATTTTTCTGCCAGCATATTTTTTTTCTCTGCAAACCACTGCTAAATTGTGCTTCCTCGCTGTTTTTATAAAATCAATGAATCAAATCTAACTCTGATTACATCAGAGAAGGCCAGGTACCCTACACCATAAGAGGGGGTTTGAAATTTTGACTTGTCTACTTAAAGATCACCAAAATCTGATAACAAGATCAAATACATCCCTGGGTGGGATTGAACCACCAACCTTTTAGTTAATAGCCGTACACACTAACTGATTGCGCCACAGAGACACTTTGCGAAAGTGCATACTGACAAAGGCTAATAAGCATTCATCTAAAACGTTTCCTAGAAAAACTTTAAAAAGTCAATAATCTGGAGAGTTTTTGTAAGATGTTTCTTCCATCAACCAACGAAGAAACACATTGGTACTTTCCCATGATGAGTGAGTGCTTCAGGATCTCTTGCACTTACATGTGCAGCAAAGTACAGCAATGGAAGCATGCTGGGCTCATAACCCAGAGGTAGGCAGATTGAAACTATCCTCTGCTGTATGCTTTTTTTTTTTTAATTAAAGTAATCCAAAACTGGGATTGATATTTTGGCTCTTTTATTTTTACTTAAAGTACAATAACTTTTACCATTTTAATTTGTTTTAATAGTATATTGACAGTATTGTTTTCTGTCAAAAATCCACTTAATTTTCTTTACCCTATTATTAAAATGGTAATTGACAAAAACAAACTACATTGTCACCAGAAGAGCAATACAAAATGTACAAGTGATATATTAAAATCATCTTTCCAGCTTGAATTTCAATGATGCATTGGGGCAACGATTTTGTGAGAAACATCTTCACCCTTAAATAAAGATTTTCTTAATTCCTTACCTGTGTGCTAATTAGATATCACCTTGTTTTCACATTAAACAGACTTCCACATGAGAAAGCAGCAAGGATGCAGTGGCGTTAATGTTTCCTGGTGTCAACCTGTATTATTTCAGTAGACATTGAAATGAGGATGCATCTTGCTGCCTTTCCAATGAAGCAAGTTTAATTTAGTAATAGGTGAAAAACCATCCTTACAAAGGTGTTAATCAGAGACTTGGCTTTGTGGACACTTTTCAGAGAACAAATTTGTTAGCATAAAAATAAAGCCAGAAAATAAAGAGCTGTTTAATCACTCAATTGGATTTTTCTGCCAGCATATTTTTTTTCTCTGCAACCCACTGCTAAATTGTGCTTCCTAGCTTTTTTTTATAAAATCACTGAATCAAATCTAACTCTGATTACATCAGAGAAGGCCAGGTACCCTACACAATAACAGGGAGTATGAAATTTGACTTGTCTACTTAAACATCACCAAAATCTGATCACAAGGTCAATTGCGTCCCTGGGTGGGATTGAACCACTAACCTTTTGGTTAATAGCCGTACACACTAACTGATTGCGCCACAGAGACACTTTGCAAAAGTACATACTGACAAATGCTAATAAGCATTCATCTAAAACGTTTCCTAGAAAAACTTAAAAAAGTCAATAATCTGGAGAGTTTTTGTAAGATGTTTCTTCTATCAACCAACGAAGAAACACATTGGTACTTTCCCATGATGAGTGAGTGCTTCAGGATCTCTTGCACTTACATGTGCAGCAGAGTACAGCAATGGAAGCATGCTGGGCCCATAACCCAGAGGTAGGCAGATTGAAACTATCCTCTGCTATATGCATTTTTTTTTGTTAATTAAAGTAATCCAAAACTGGGATTGATATTTTGGCTCTTTTATTTTTACTTAAAGTACAATAACTCTTACCATTTTAATTTGTTTTAATAGTATATTGACAGTATTGTTTTCTTTCAAAAATCCACTTCATTTTCTTTACCCTATTATTAAAATGGTAATTGACAAAAACAAACTACATTGTCACCAGAAGAGCAATACAAAATGTACAAGTGATATATTAAAATCATCTTTCCAGCTTGAATTTCAATGATGCATTGGGGCAACGATTTTGTGAGAAACATCTTCACCCTTAAATAAAGATTTTCTTAATTCCTTACCTGTGTGCTAATTAGATATCACCTTGTTTTCACATTAAACAGACTTCCACATGAGAAAGCAGCAAGGATGCAGTGGCGTGAATGTTTCCTGGTGTCAACTTGTATTATTTCAGTAGACATTGAAATGAGGATGCATCTTGCTGCCTTTCCAATGAAGCAAGTTTAATTTAGTAATAGGTGAAAAACCATCCCTACAAAGGTGTTAATCAGAGACTTTGCTTTGTGGACACTTTTCAGAGAACAAATTTGTTAGCATAAAAATAAAGCCAGAAAATGAAGAGCTGTTTAATCACTCAATTGGATTTTTCTGCCAGCATATTTCTTTTTCTCTACAACCCACTGCTAAATTGTGCTTCCTAGCTGTTTTTATAAATCACTGAATCAAATCTAACTCTGATTACATCAGAGAAGGCCAGGTACCCTACACCATAACAGGGGGTTTGAAATTTTGACTTGTCTACTTAAAGATCACCAAAATCTGATAACAAGGTCAATTACGTACCTGGGTGGGATTGAACCACCAACCTTTTGGTTAATAGCCGTACACACTAACTGATTGCGCCACAGAGACACATTGCAAAAGTATATACTGACAAGGGCTAATAAGCATTCATCTAAAACGTTTCCTAGAAAAACTTTAAAAAGTTAATAATCTGGAGAGTTTTTGTAAGATGTTTCTTCCATCAACCAACGAAGAAACACATTGGTACTTTCCCATGATGAGTGAGTGCTTCAGGATCTCTTGCACTTACATGTGCAGCAGAGTACAGCAATGGAAGCATGCTGGGCCCATAACCCAGAGGTAGGCAGATTGAAACTATCCTCTGCTATATGCTTTTTTTTTGTTAATTAAAGTAATCCAAAACTGGGATTCATATTTTGGCTCTTTTATTTTTACTTAAAGTACAATAACTTTTACCATTTTAATTTGTTTTAATAGTATATTGACAGTATTGTTTTCTTTCAAAAATCCACTTAATTTTCTTTACCCTATTATTAAAATGGTAATTGACAAAAACAAACTACATTGTCACCAGAAGAGCAATACAAAATGTACAAGTGATATATTAAAATCATCTTTCCAGCTTGAATTTCAATGATGCATTGGGGCAACGATTTTGTGAGAAACATCTTCACCCTTAAATAAAGATTTTCTTAATTCCTTACCTGTGTGATAATTAGATATCACCTTGTTTTCGCATTAAACAGACTTCCACATGAGAAAGCAGCAAGGATGCAGTGGCGTTAATGTTTCCTGGTGTCAACTTGTATTATTTCAGTAGACATTGAAATGAGGATGCATCTTGCTGCCTTTCCAATGAAGCAAGTTTAATTTAGTAATAGGTGAAAAACCATCCTTACAAAGGTGTTAATCAGAGACTTGGCTTTGTGGACACTTTTCAGAGAACAAATTTGTTAGCAAAAAATAAAGCCAGAAAATGAAGAGCTGTTTAATCACTCAATTGGATTTTTCTGCCAGCATATTTTTTTTCTCTGCAAACCACTGCTAAATTGTGCTTCCTCGCTGTTTTTATAAAATCAATGAATCAAATCTAACTCTGATTACATCAGAGAAGGCCAGGTACCCTACACCATAAGAGGGGGTTTGAAATTTTGACTTGTCTACTTAAAGATCACCAAAATCTGATAACAAGATCAATTACATCCCTGGGTGGGATTGAACCACCAACCTTTTAGTTAACAGCCGTACACACTAACTGATTGCGCCACAGAGACACTTTGCGAAAGTGCATACTGACAAAGGCTAATAAGCATTCATCTAAAACGTTTCCTAGAAAAACTTTAAAAAGTCAATAATCTGGAGAGTTTTTGTAAGATGTTTCTTCCATCAACCAACGAAGAAACACATTGGTACTTTCCCATGATGAGTGAGTGCTTCAGGATCTCTTGCACTTACATGTGCAGCAAAGTACAGCAATGGAAGCATGCTGGGCTCATAACCCAGAGGTAGGCAGATTGAAACTATCCTCTGCTGTATGCTTTTTTTTTTTTAATTAAAGTAATCCAAAACTGGGATTGATATTTTGGCTCTTTTATTTTTACTTAAAGTACAATAACTTTTACCATTTTAATTTGTTTTAATAGTATATTGACAGTATTGTTTTCTGTCAAAAATCCACTTAATTTTCTTTACCCTATTATTAAAATGGTAATTGACAAAAACAAACTACATTGTCACCAGAAGAGCAATACAAAATGTACAAGTGATATATTAAAATCATCTTTCCAGCTTGAATTTCAATGATGCATTGGGGCAACGATTTTGTGAGAAACATCTTCACCCTTAAATAAAGATTTTCTTAATTCCTTACCTGTGTGCTAATTAGATATCACCTTGTTTTCACATTAAACAGACTTCCACATGAGAAAGCAGCAAGGATGCAGTGGCGTTAATGTTTCCTGGTGTCAACCTGTATTATTTCAGTAGACATTGAAATGAGGATGCATCTTGCTGCCTTTCCAATGAAGCAAGTTTAATTTAGTAATAGGTGAAAAACCATCCTTACAAAGGTGTTAATCAGAGACTTGGCTTTGTGGACACTTTTCAGAGAACAAATTTGTTAGCATAAAAATAAAGCCAGAAAATAAAGAGCTGTTTAATCACTCAATTGGATTTTTCTGCCAGCATATTTTTTTTCTCTGCAACCCACTGCTAAATTGTGCTTCCTCGCTGTTTTTATAAAATCAATGAATCAAATCTAACTCTGATTACATCAGAGAAGGCCAGGTACCCTACACCATAAGAGGGGGTTTGAAATTTTGACTTGTCTACTTAAAGATCACCAAAATCTGATAACAAGATCAATTACATCCCTGGGTGGGATTGAACCACCAACCTTTTAGTTAACAGCCGTACACACTAACTGATTGCGCCACAGAGACACTTTGCGAAAGTGCATACTGACAAAGGCTAATAAGCATTCATCTAAAACATTTCCTAGAAAAACTTTAAAAAGTCAATAATCTGGAGAGTTTTTGTAAGATGTTTCTTCCATCAACCAACGAAGAAACACATTGGTACTTTCCCATGATGAGTGAGTGCTTCAGGATCTCTTGCACTTACATGTGCAGCAAAGTACAGCAATGGAAGCATGCTGGGCTCATAACCCAGAGGTAGGCAGATTGAAACTATCCTCTGCTATATGCATTTTTTTTTGTTAATTAAAGTAATCCAAAACTGGGATTGATATTTTGGCTCTTTTATTTTTACTTAAAGTACAATAACTCTTACCATTTTAATTTGTTTTAATAGTATATTGACAGTATTGTTTTCTTTCAAAAATCCACTTCATTTTCTTTACCCTATTATTAAAATGGTAATTGACAAAAACAAACTACATTGTCACCAGAAGAGCAATACAAAATGTACAAGTGATATATTAAAATCATCTTTCCAGCTTGAATTTCAATGATGCATTGGGGCAACGATTTTGTGAGAAACATCTTCACCCTTAAATAAAGATTTTCTTAATTCCTTACCTGTGTGCTAATTAGATATCACCTTGTTTTCACATTAAACAGACTTCCACATGAGAAAGCAGCAAGGATGCAGTGGCGTTAATGTTTCCTGGTGTCAACCTGTATTATTTCAGTAGACATTGAAATGAGGATGCATCTTGCTGCCTTTCCAATGAAGCAAGTTTAATTTAGTAATAGGTGAAAAACCATCCCTACAAAGGTGTTAATCAGAGACTTGGCTTTGTGGACACTTTTCAGAGAACAAATTTGTTAGCATAAAAATAAAGCCAGAAAATGAAGAGCTGTTTAATCACGCAATTTGATTTTTTTTGCCAGCATATTTCTTTTTCTCTGCAACCCACTGCTAAATTGTGCTTCCTAGCAGTTTTTTATAAAATCACTGAATCAAATCTAACTCTGATTACATCAGAGAAGGCCAGGTACCCTACACAATAAGATGGGGTTTGAAATATTGACTTGTCTACTTAAATATCACCAAAATCTGATCACAAGGTCAATTACGTCCCTGGGTGGGATTGAACCACCAACCTTTTGGTTAATAGCCTTACACACTAACCAATTGCACCACAGAGACACTTTGCATAAGTCCATACTGACAAAGGCTAATAAGCATTCATCTAGAACGTTTCCTAGAAAAACTTTAAAAAGTCAATAATCTGGAGAGTTTTTGTAAGATGTTTCTTCCATCAACCAATGAAGAAACACATTGGTACTTTCCCACGATGAGTGAGTGCTTCAGGATCTCTTGCACTTACATGTGCAGCAGAGTACTGCAATGGAAGCATGCTGGGCCCATAACCCAGAGATAGGTAGATTGAAACTATCCTCTGCTATATGCATTTTTTTTTGTTAATTAAAGTAATCCAAAACTGGGATTGATATTTTGTCTCTTTTATTTTTACTTAAAGTACAATAACTTTTACCATTTTAATTTGTTTTAATAGTATATTGACAGTATTGTTTTCTTTCAAAAATCCACTTCATTTTCTTTACCCTATTATTAAAATGGTAATTGACAAAAACAAACTACATTGTCACCAGAAGAGCAATACAAAATGTACAAGTGATATATTAAAATCATCTTTCCAGCTTGAATTTCAATGATGCATTGGGGCAACGATTTTGTGAGAAACATCTTCACCCTTAAATAAAGATTTTCTTAATTCCTTACCTGTGTGCTAATTAGATATCACCTTGTTTTCACATTAAACAGACTTCCACATGAGAAAGCAGCAAGGATGCAGTGGCGTTAATGTTTCCTGGTGTCAACCTGTATTATTTCAGTAGACATTGAGATGAGGATGCATCTTGCTGCCTTTCCAATGAAGCAAGTTTAATTTAGTAATAGGTGAAAAACCATCCCTACAACGGTGTTAATCAGAGACTTGGCTTTGTGGACACTTTTCAGAGAACAAATTTGTTAGCATAAAAATAAACCAGAAAATGAAGAGCTGTTTAATCACTCAATTGGATTTTTTTGCCAGCATATTTTTTTTCTCTGCAACCCACTGCTAAATTGTGCTTCCTAGCTGTTTTTTTATAAAATCACTGAATCAAATCTAACTCTGGTAACATCAGAGAAGGCCAGGTACCCTACACAATAAGAGGGGGTTTGAAATTTTGACTTGTCTACTTAAATATCACCAAAATCTGATCACAAGGTCAATTACGTCCCTGGGTGGGATTGAACCACCAACCTTTTGGTTAATAGCCTTACACACTAACCAATTGCACCACAGAGACACTTTGCAAAAGTCCATACTGACAAAGGCTAATAAGCATTCATCTAGAACGTTTCCTAGAAAAACTTTAAAAAGTCAATAATCTGGAGAGTTTTTGTAAGATGTTTCCTCCATCAACCAATGAAGAAACACATTGGTACTTTCCCATGATGAGTGAGTGCTTCAGGATCTCTTGCACTTACATGTGCAGCAGAGTACTGCAATGGAAGCATGCTGGGCCCATAACCCAGAGGTAGGCAGATTGAAACTATCCTTTGCTATATGCATTTTTTTTGTTAATTAAAGTAATCCAAAACTGGGATTGATATTTTGGCTCTTTTATTTTTACTTAAAGTACAATAACTCTTACCATTTTAATTTGTTTTAATAGTATATTGACAGTATTGTTTTCTTTCAAAAATCCACTTCATTTTCTTTACCCTATTATTAAAATGGTAATTGACAAAAACAAACTACATTGTCACCAGAAGAGCAATACAAAATGTACAAGTGATATATTAAAATCATCTTTCCAGCTTGAATTTCAATGATGCATTGGGGCAACGATTTTGTGAGAAACATCTTCACCCTTAAATAAAGATTTTCTTATTTCCTTACCTGTGTGCTAATTAGATATCACCTTGTTTTCACATTAAACAGACTTCCACATGAGAAAGCAGCAAGGATGCAGTGGCGTTAATGTTTCCTGGTGTCAACTTGTATTATTTCAGTAGACATTGAAATGAGGATGCATCTTGCTGCCTTTCCAATGAAGCAAGTTTAATTTAGTAATAGGTGAAAAACCATCCCTACAAAGGTGTTAATCAGAGACTTTGCTTTGTGGACACTTTTCAGAGAACAAATTTGTTAGCATAAAAATAAAGCCAGAAAATGAAGAGCTGTTTAATCACTCAATTGGATTTTTCTGCCAGCATATTTCTTTTTCTCTACAACCCACTGCTAAATTGTGCTTCCTAGCTGTTTTTATAAATCACTGAATCAAATCTAACTCTGATTACATCAGAGAAGGCCAGGTACCCTACACCATAACAGGGGGTTTGAAATTTTGACTTGTCTACTTAAAGATCACCAAAATCTGATAACAAGGTCAATTACGTACCTGGGTGGGATTGAACCACCAATCTTTTGGTTAATAGCCGTACACACTAACTGATTGCGCCACAGAGACACATTGCAAAAGTATATACTGACAAGGGCTAATAAGCATTCATCTAAAACGTTTCCTAGAAAAACTTTAAAAAGTTAATAATCTGGAGAGTTTTTGTAAGATGTTTCTTCCATCAACCAACGAAGAAACACATTGGTACTTTCCCATGATGAGTGAGTGCTTCAGGATCTTTTGCACTTACATGTGCAGCAGAGTACTGCAATGGAAGCATGCTGGGCCCATAACCCAGAGGTAGGCAGATTGAAACTATCCTCTGCTATATGCATTTTTTTTTGTTAATTAAAGTAATCCAAAACTGGGATTGATATTTTGGCTCTTTTATTTTTACTTAAAGTACAATAACTTTTACCATTTTAATTTGTTTTAATAGTATATTGACAGTATTGTTTTCTTTCAAAAATCCACTTAATTTTCTTTACCCTATTATTAAAATGGTAATTGACAAAAACAAACTACATTGTCACCAGAAGAGCAATACAAAATGTACAAGTGATATATTAAAATCATCTTTCCAGCTTGAATTTCAATGATGCATTGGGGCAACGATTTTGTGAGAAACATCTTCACCCTTAAATAAAGATTTTCTTAATTCCTTACCTGTGTGATAATTAGATATCACCTTGTTTTCGCATTAAACAGACTTCCACATGAGAAAGCAGCAAGGATGCAGTGGCGTTAATGTTTCCTGGTGTCAACTTGTATTATTTCAGTAGACATTGAAATGAGGATGCATCTTGCTGCCTTTCCAATGAAGCAAGTTTAATTTAGTAATAGGTGAAAAACCATCCTTACAAAGGTGTTAATCAGAGACTTGGCTTTGTGGACACTTTTCAGAGAACAAATTTGTTAGCATAAAAATAAAGCCAGAAAATGAAGAGCTGTTTAATCACTCAATTGGATTTTTCTGCCAGCATATTTTTTTTCTCTGCAAACCACTGCTTAATTGTGCTTCCTCGCTGTTTTTATAAAATCAATGAATCAAATCTAACTCTGATTACATCAGAGAAGGCCAGGTACCCTACACCATAAGAGGGGGTTTGAAATTTTGACTTGTCTACTTAAAGATCACCAAAATCTGATAACAAGATCAATTACATCCCTGGGTGGGATTGAACCACCAACCTTTTAGTTAATAGCCATACACACTAACTGATTGCGCCACAAAGACACTTTGCGAAAGTGCATACTGACAAAGGCTAATAAGCATTCATCTAGAACGTTTCCTAGAAAAACTTTAAAAAGTCAATAATCTGGAGAGTTTTTGTAAGATGTTTCTTCCATCAACCAATGAAGAAACACATTGGTACTTTCCCATGATGAGTGAGTGCTTCAGGATCTCTTGCACTTACATGTGCAGCAGAGTACTGCAATGGAAGCATGCTGGGCCCATAACCCAGAGGTAGGCAGATTGAAACTATCCTTTGCTATATGCATTTTTTTTGTTAATTAAAGTAATCCAAAACTGGGATTGATATTTTGGCTCTTTTATTTTTACTTAAAGTACAATAACTTTTACCATTTTAATTTGTTTTGATAGTATATTGACAGTATTGTTTTCTTTCAAAAATCCACTTAATTTTCTTTACCCTATTATTAAAATTGTAATTGACAAAAACAAACTACATTGTCACCAGAAGAGCAATACAAAATGTACAAGTGATATATTAAAATCATCTTTCCAGCTTGAATTTCAATGATGCATTGGGGCAACGATTTTGTGAGAAACATCTTCACCCTTAAATAAAGATTTTCTTAATTCCTTACCTGTGTGCTAATTAGATATCACCTTGTTTTCACATTAAACAGACTTCCACATGAGAAAGCAGCAAGGATGCAGTGGCGTTAATGTTTCCTGGTGTCAACCTGTATTATTTCAGTAGACATTGAAATGAGGATGCATCTTGCTGCCTTTCCAATGAAGCAAGTTTAATTTAGTAATAGGTGAAAAACCATCCCTACAAAGGTGTTAATCAGAGACTTGGCTTTGTGGACACTTTTCAGAGAACAAATTTGTTAGCATAAAAATAAAGCCAGAAAATGAAGAGCTGTTTAATCACTCAATTGGATTTTTCTGCCAGCATATTTTTTTTCTCTGCAACCCACTGCTAAATTGTGCTTCCTAGCAGTTTTTTATAAAATCACTGAATCAAATCTAACTCTGATTACATCAGAGAAGGCCAGGTACCCTACACAATAAGAGGGGGTTTGAAATTTTGACTTGTCTACTTAAATATCACCAAAATCTGATCACAAGGTCAATTACGTCCCTGGGTGGGATTGAACCACCAACCTTTTGGTTAATAGTCGAACACACTAACCGATTGCGCCACAGAGACACTTTGCAAAAAGTACATACTGACAAAGGCTAATAAGCATACATCTAGAACGTTTCCTAGAAAAACATTAAAAAATCAATAATCTGGAGAGTTTTTGTAAGATGTTTCTTCTATCAACCAACGAATAAACACATTGGTACTTTCCCATGATGAGTGAGTGCTTCAGGATCTCTTGCACTTACATGTGCAGCAGAGTACTGCAATGGAAGCATGCTGGACCCATAACCCAGAGGTAGGCAGATTGAAACTATCCTTTGCTATATGCATTTTTTTTTGTTAATTTAAGTAATCAAAACTGGGATTGATATTTTTGCTCTTTTATTTTTACTTAAAGTACAATAACTTTTACCATTTTAATTTGTTTTAATAGTATATTGACAGTATAGTTTTCTTTCAAAAATCCACTTAATTTTCTTTACCCTATTATTAAAATGGTAATTGACAAAAAAAACTACATTGTCACCAGAAGAGCAATACAAAATGTACAAGTGATATATTAAAATCATCTTTCCAGCTTGAATTTCAATGATGCATTGGGGCAACAATTTTGTGAGAAACATCTTCACCCTTAAATAAAGATTTTCGTAATTCCTTACCTGTGTGCTAATTAGATATCACCTTGTTTTCACATTAAACAGACTTCCACATGAGAAAGCAGCAAGGATGCAGTGGCGTTAATGTTTCCTGGTTTCAACCTGTATTATTTCAGTAGACATTGAAATGAGGATGCATCTTGCTGCCTTTCCAATGAAGCAAGTTTAATTTAGTAATAGGTGAAAAACCATCCCTACAAAGGTGTTAATCAGAGACTTGGCTTTGTGGACACTTTTCAGAGAACAAATTTGTTAGCATAAAAATAAAGCCAGAAAATGAAGAGCTGTTTAATCACGCAATTTGATTTTTTTGCCAGCATATTTCTTTTTCTCTGCAACCCACTGCTAAATTGTGCTTCCTAGATGTTTTTATAAAATCACTGAATCAAATCTAACTCTGATTACATCTGAGAAGGCCAGGTACCCTACACAATAACAGGGGGTATGAAATTTGACTTGTCTACTTAAAGATCACCAAAATCTGATAACAAGGTCAATTACGTCCCTGGGTGGGATTGAACCACCAACCTTTTGGTTAATAGCCGTACACACTAACTGATTGCGCCACAGAGACACTTTGCAAAAGTACATACTGACAAATGCTAATAAGCATTCATTTAAAACGTTTCCTAGAAAAACTTAAAAAAGTCAATAATCTGGAGAGTTTTTGTAAGATGTTTCTTCTATCAACCAACGAAGAAACACATTGGTACTTTCCCATGATGAGTGAGTGCTTCAGGATCTCTTGCACTTACATGTGCAGCAGAGTACAGCAATGGAAGCATGCTGGGCCCATAACCCAGAGGTAGGCAGATTGAAACTATCCTCTGCTATATGCATTTTTTTTTGTTAATTAAAGTAATCCAAAACTGGGATTGATATTTTGGCTCTTTTATTTTTACTTAAAGTACAATAACTTTTACCATTTTAATTTGTTTTAATAGTATATTGACAGTATTGTTTTCTTTCAATAATCCACTTCATTTTCTTTACCCTATTATTAAAATGGTAATTGACAAAAACAAACTACATTGTCACCAGAAGAGCAATACAAAATGTACAAGTGATATATTAAAATCATCTTTCCAGCTTGAATTTCAATGATGCATTGGGGCAACGATTTTGTGAGAAACATCTTCACCCTTAAATAAAGATTTTCTTAATTCCTTACCTGTGTGCTAATTAGATATCACCTTGTTTTCGTATTAAACAGACTTCCACATGAGAAAGCAGCAAGGATGCAGTGGCGTTAATGTTTCCTGGTGTCAACTTGTATTATTTCAGTAGACATTGAAATGAGGATGCATCTTGCTGCCTTTCCAATGAAGCAAGTTTAATTTAGTAATAGGTGAAAAACCATCCCTACAAAGGTGTTAATCAGAGACTTGGCTTTGTGGACACTTTTCAGAGAACAAATTTGTTAGCATAAAAATAAAGCCAGAAAATGAAGAGCTGTTTAATCACTCAATTGGATTTTTTTTGCCAGCATATTTTTTTTCTCTGCAACCCACTGCTAAATTGTGCTTCCTAGCTGTTTTTTATAAAATCACTGAATCAAATCTAACTCTGATTACATCAGAGAAGGCCAGGTACCCTACACCATAACAGGGGGTTTGAAATTTTGACTTGTCTACTTAAAGATCACCAAAATCTGATAACAAGGTCAATTACGTACCTGGGTGGGATTGAACCACCAACCTTTTGGTTAATAGCCCTACACACTAACTGATTGCGCCACAGAGACACATTGCAAAAGTATATACTGACAAGGGCTAATAAGCATTCATCTAAAACGTTTCCTAGAAAAACTTTAAAAAGTCAATAATCTGGAGAGTTTTTGTAAGATGTTTCTTCCATCAACCAACGAAGAAACACATTGGTACTTTCCCATGATGAGTGAGTGCTTCAGGATCTCTTGCACTTACATGTGCAGCTGAGTACAGCAATGGAAGCATGCTGGGCCCATAACCCAGAGGTAGGCAGATTGAAACTATCCTCTGCTATATGCTTTTTTTTTGTTAATTAAAGTAATCCAAAACTGGGATTGATATTTTGGCTTTTATTTTTACTTAAAGTACAATAACTTTTACCATTTTAATTTGTTTTAATAGTATATTGACAGTATTGTTTTCTTTCAAAAATCCACTTAATTTTCTTTACCCTATTATTAAAATGGTAATTGACAAAAACAAACTACATTGTCACCAGAAGAGCAATACAAAATGTACAAGTGATATATTAAAATCATCTTTCCAGCTTGAATTTCAATGATGCATTGGGGCAACGATTTTGTGAGAAACATCTTCACCCTTAAATAAAGATTTTCTTAATTCCGTACCTGTGTGATAATTAGATATCACCTTGTTTTCGCATTAAACAGACTTCCACATGAGAAAGCAGCAAGGATGCAGTGGCGTTAATGTTTCCTGGTGTCAACTTGTATTATTTCAGTAGACATTGAAATGAGGATGCATCTTGCTGCCTTTCCAATGAAGCAAGTTTAATTTAGTAATAGGTGAAAAACCATCCTTACAAAGGTGTTAATCAGAGACTTGGCTTTGTGGACACTTTTCAGAGAACAAATTTGTTAGCATAAAAATAAAGCCAGAAAATGAAGAGCTGTTTAATCACTCAATTGGATTTTTCTGCCAGCATATTTTTTTTCTCTGCAAACCACTGCTAAATTGTGCTTCCTAGCTGTTTTTATAAAAGCAATGAATCAAATCTAACTCTGATTACATCAGAGAAGGCCAGGTACCCTACACCATAAGAGGGGGTTTGAAATTTTGACTTGTCTACTTAAAGATCACCAAAATCTGATAAGATCAATTACATCCCTGGGTGGGATTGAACCACCAACCTTTTAGTTAATAGCCATACACACTAACTGATTGCGCCACAGAGACACTTTGCATAAGTGCATACTGACAAAGGCTAATAAACATTCATCTAAAACGTTTCCTAGAAAAACTTTAAAAAGTCAATAATCTGGAGAGTTTTTGTAAGATGTTTCTTCCATCAACCAATGAAGAAACACATTGGTACTTTCCCATGATGAGTGAGTGCTTCAGGATCTCTTGCACTTACATGTGCAGCAGAGTACAGCAATGGAAGCATGCTGGGCTCATAACCCAGAGGTAGGCAGATTGAAACTATCCTCTGCTGTATGCTTTTTTTTTTTAATTAAAGTAATCCAAAACTGGGATTGATATTTTGGCTCTTTTATTTTTACTTAAAGTACAATAACTTTTACCATTTTAATTTGTTTTAATAGTATATTGACAGTATTGTTTTCTTTCAAAAATCCACTTAATTTTCTTTACCCTATTATTAAAATGGTAATTGACAAAAACAAACTACATTGTCACCAGAAGAGCAATACAAAATGTACAAGTGATATATTAAAATCATCTTTCCAGCTTGGATTTCAATGATGCATTGGGGCAACGATTTTGTGAGAAACATCTTCTCCCTTAAATAAAGATTTTCTTAATTCCTTACCTGTGTGCTAATTAGATATCACCTTGTTTTCGCATTAAACAGACTTCCACATGAGAAAGCAGCAAGGATGCAGTGGCGTTAATGTTTCCTGGTGTCAACTTGTATTATTTCAGTAGACATTGAAATGAGGATGCATCTTGCTGCCTTTCCAATGAAGCAAGTTTAATTTAGTAATAGGTGAAAAACCATCCCTACAAAGGTGTTAATCAGAGACTTGGCTTTGTGGACACTTTTCAGAGAACAAATTTGTTAGCATAAAAATAAAGCCAGAAAATGAAGAGCTGTTTAATCACTCAATTGGATTTTTTTTGCCAGCATATTTTTTTTCTCTGCAACCCACTGCTAAATTGTGCTTCCTAGCTGTTTTTTATAAAATCACTGAATCAAATCTAACTCTGATTACATCAGAGAAGGCCAGGTACCCTACACAATAAGAGGGGGTTTGAAATTTTGACTTGTCTACTTAAAGATCACCAAAATCTGATAACAAGGTCAATTACGTACCTGGGTGGGATTGAACCACCAATCTTTTGGTTAATAGCCGTACACACTAACTGATTGCGCCACAGAGACACATTGCAAAAGTATATACTGACAAGGGCTAATAAGCATTCATCTAAAACGTTTCCTAGAAAAACTTTAAAAAGTTAATAATCTGGAGAGTTTTTGTAAGATGTTTCTTCCATCAACCATCGAAGAAACACATTGGTACTTTCCCATGATGAGTGAGTGCTTCAGGATCTTTTGCACTTACATGTGCAGCAGAGTACTGCAATGGAAGCATGCTGGGCCCATAACCCAGAGGTAGGCAGATTGAAACTATCCTCTGCTATATGCATTTTTTTTTGTTAATTAAAGTAATCCAAAACTGGGATTGATATTTTGGCTCTTTTATTTTTACTTAAAGTACAATAACTTTTACCATTTTAATTTGTTTTAATAGTATATTGACAGTATTGTTTTCTTTCAAAAATCCACTTAATTTTCTTTACCCTATTATTAAAATGGTAATTGACAAAAACAAACTACATTGTCACCAGAAGAGCAATACAAAATGTACAAGTGATATATTAAAATCATCTTTCCAGCTTGAATTTCAATGATGCATTGGGGCAACGATTTTGTGAGAAACATCTTCACCCTTAAATAAAGATTTTCTTAATTCCTTACCTGTGTGATAATTAGATATCACCTTGTTTTCGCATTAAACAGACTTCCACATGAGAAAGCAGCAAGGATGCAGTGGCGTTAATGTTTCCTGGTGTCAACTTGTATTATTTCAGTAGACATTGAAATGAGGATGCATCTTGCTGCCTTTCCAATGAAGCAAGTTTAATTTAGTAATAGGTGAAAAACCATCCTTACAAAGGTGTTAATCAGAGACTTGGCTTTGTGGACACTTTTCAGAGAACAAATTTGTTAGCATAAAAATAAAGCCAGAAAATGAAGAGCTGTTTAATCACTCAATTGGATTTTTCTGCCAGCATATTTTTTTTCTCTGCAAACCACTGCTTAATTGTGCTTCCTCGCTGTTTTTATAAAATCAATGAATCAAATCTAACTCTGATTACATCAGAGAAGGCCAGGTACCCTACACCATAAGAGGGGGTTTGAAATTTTGACTTGTCTACTTAAAGATCACCAAAATCTGATAACAAGATCAATTACATCCCTGGGTGGGATTGAACCACCAACCTTTTAGTTAATAGCCATACACACTAACTGATTGCGCCACAAAGACACTTTGCGAAAGTGCATACTGACAAAGGCTAATAAGCATTCATCTAAAACGTTTCCTAGAAAAACTTTAAAAAGTCAATAATCTGGAGAGTTTTTGTAAGATGTTTCTTCCATCAACCAACGAAGAAACACATTGGTACTTTCCCATGATGAGTGAGTGCTTCAGGATCTCTTGCACTTACATGTGCAGCAAAGTACAGCAATGGAAGCATGCTGGGCTCATAACCCAGAGGTAGGCAGATTGAAACTATCCTCTGCTGTATGCTTTTTTTTTTTTAATTAAAGTAATCCAAAACTGGGATTGATATTTTGGCTCTTTTATTTTTACTTAAAGTACAATAACTTTTACCATTTTAATTTGTTTTAATAGTATATTGACAGTATTGTTTTCTTTCAAAAATCCACTTAATTTTCTTTACCCTATTATTAAAATGGTAATTGACAAAAACAAACTACATTGTCACCAGAAGAGCAATACAAAATGTACAAGTGATATATTAAAATCATCTTTCCAGCTTGAATTTCAATGATGCATTGGGGCAACGATTTTGTGAGAAACATCTTCACCCTTAAATAAAGATTTTCTTAATTCCTTACCTGTGTGCTAATTAGATATCACCTTGTTTTCGCATTAAACAGACTTCCACATGAGAAAGCAGCAAGGATGCTGTGGCGTTAATGTTTCCTGGTGTCAACTTGTATTATTTCAGTAGACATTGAAATGAGGATGCATCTTGCTGCCTTTCCAATGAAGCAAGTTTAATTTAGTAATAGGTGAAAAACCATCCCTACAAAGGTGTTAATCAGAGACTTGGCTTTGTGGACACTTTTCAGAGAACAAATTTGTTAGCATAAAAATAAAGCCAGAAAATGAAGAGCTGTTTAATCACTCAATTGGATTTTTTTTGCCAGCATATTTTTTTTCTCTGCAACCCACTGCTAAATTGTGCTTCCTAGCTGTTTTTTATAAAATCACTGAATCAAATCTAACTCTGATTACATCAGAGAAGGCCAGGTACCCTACACAATAAGAGGGGGTTTGAAATTTTGACTTGTCTACTTAAATATCACCAAAATCTGACCACAAGGTCAATTACGTTCCTGGGTGGGATTGAACCACCAACCTTTTGGTTAATAGCCTTACACACTAACCAATTGCACCACAGAGACACTTTGCAAAAAGTACATACTGACAAAGGCTAATAAGCATTCATCAAGAACGTTTCCTAGAAAAACTTTAAAAAGTCAATAATCTGGAGAGTTTTTGTAAGATGTTTCTTCCATCAACCAATGAAGAAACACATTGGTACTTTCCCATGATGAGTGAGTGCTTCAGGATCTCTTGCACTTACATGTGCAGCAGAGTACTGCAATGGAAGCATGCTGGGCCCATAACCCAGAGATAGGTAGATTGAAACTATCCTCTGCTATATGCATTTTTTTTTGTTAATTAAAGTAATCCAAAACTGGGATTGATATTTTGTCTCTTTTATTTTTACTTAAAGTACAATAACTTTTACCATTTTAATTTGTTTTAATAGTATATTGACAGTATTGTTTTCTTTCAAAAATCCACTTCATTTTCTTTACCCTATTATTAAAATGGTAATTGACAAAAACAAACTACATTGTCACCAGAAGAGCAATACAAAATGTACAAGTGATATATTAAAATCATCTTTCCAGCTTGAATTTCAATGATGCATTGGGGCAACGATTTTGTGAGAAACATCTTCACCCTTAAATAAAGATTTTCTTAATTCCTTACCTGTGTGCTAATTAGATATCACCTTGTTTTCACATTAAACAGACTTCCACATGAGAAAGCAGCAAGGATGCAGTGGCGTTAATGTTTCCTGGTGTCAACCTGTATTATTTCAGTAGACATTGAAATGATGATGCATCTTGCTGCCTTTCCAATGAAGCAAGTTTAATTTAGTAATAGGTGAAAAACCATCCCTACAACGGTGTTAATCAGAGACTTGGCTTTGTGGACACTTTTCAGAGAACAAATTTGTTAGCATAAAAATAAACCAGAAAATGAAGAGCTGTTTAATCACTCAATTGGATTTTTTTGCCAGCATATTTTTTTTCTCTGCAACCCACTGCTAAATTGTGCTTCCTAGCTGTTTTTTATAAAATCACTGAATCAAATCTAACTCTGATAACATCAGAGAAGGCCAGGTACCCTACACAATAAGATGGGGTTTGAAATTTTGACTTGTCTACTTAAATATCACCAAAATCTGATCACAAGGTCAATTACGTCCCAGGGTGGGATTGAACCACCAACCTTTTGGTTAATAGCCTTACACACTAACCAATTGCACCACAGAGACACTTTGCAAACGTCCATACTGACAAAGGCTAATAAGCATTCATCTAGAACGTTTCCTAGAAAAACTTTAAAAAGTCAATAATCTGGAGAGTTTTTGTAAGATGTTTCTTCCATCAACCAATGAAGAAACACATTGGTACTTTCCCATGATGAGTGAGTGCTTCAGGATCTCTTGCACTTACATGTGCAGCAGAGTACTGCAATGGAAGCATGCTGGGCCCATAACCCAGAGGTAGGCAGATTGAAACTATCCTTTGCTATATGCATTTTTTTTGTTAATTAAAGTAATCCAAAACTGGGATTGATATTTTGGCTCTTTTATTTTTACTTAAAGTACAATAACTTTTACCATTTTAATTTGTTTTGATAGTATATTGACAGTATTGTTTTCTTTCAAAAATCCACTTAATTTTCTTTACCCTATTATTAAAATTGTAATTGACAAAAACAAACTACATTGTCACCAGAAGAGCAATACAAAATGTACAAGTGATATATTAAAATCATCTTTCCAGCTTGAATTTCAATGATGCATTGGGGCAACGATTTTGTGAGAAACATCTTCACCCTTAAATAAAGATTTTCTTAATTCCTTACCTGTGTGCTAATTAGATATCACCTTGTTTTCACATTAAACAGACTTCCACATGAGAAAGCAGCAAGGATGCAGTGGCGTTAATGTTTCCTGGTGTCAACCTGTATTATTTCAGTAGACATTGAAATGAGGATGCATCTTGCTGCCTTTCCAATGAAGCAAGTTTAATTTAGTAATAGGTGAAAAACCATCCCTACAAAGGTGTTAATCAGAGACTTGGCTTTGTGGACACTTTTCAGAGAACAAATTTGTTAGCATAAAAATAAAGCCAGAAAATGAAGAGCTGTTTAATCACTCAATTGGATTTTTCTGCCAGCATATTTTTTTTCTCTGCAACCCACTGCTAAATTGTGCTTCCTAGCAGTTTTTTATAAAATCACTGAATCAAATCTAACTCTGATTACATCAGAGAAGGCCAGGTACCCTACACAATAAGAGGGGGTTTGAAATTTTGACTTGTCTACTTAAATATCACCAAAATCTGATCACAAGGTCAATTACGTCCCTGGGTGGGATTGAACCACCAACCTTTTGGTTAATAGTCGAACACACTAACCGATTGCGCCACAGAGACACTTTGCAAAAAGTACATACTGACAAAGGCTAATAAGCATACATCTAGAACGTTTCCTAGAAAAACATTAAAAAATCAATAATCTGGAGAGTTTTTGTAAGATGTTTCTTCTATCAACCAACGAATAAACACATTGGTACTTTCCCATGATGAGTGAGTGCTTCAGGATCTCTTGCACTTACATGTGCAGCAGAGTACTGCAATGGAAGCATGCTGGACCCATAACCCAGAGGTAGGCAGATTGAAACTATCCTTTGCTATATGCATTTTTTTTTGTTAATTTAAGTAATCAAAACTGGGATTGATATTTTTGCTCTTTTATTTTTACTTAAAGTACAATAACTTTTACCATTTTAATTTGTTTTAATAGTATATTGACAGTATAGTTTTCTTTCAAAAATCCACTTAATTTTCTTTACCCTATTATTAAAATGGTAATTGACAAAAAAAACTACATTGTCACCAGAAGAGCAATACAAAATGTACAAGTGATATATTAAAATCATCTTTCCAGCTTGAATTTCAATGATGCATTGGGGCAACAATTTTGTGAGAAACATCTTCACCCTTAAATAAAGATTTTCGTAATTCCTTACCTGTGTGCTAATTAGATATCACCTTGTTTTCACATTAAACAGACTTCCACATGAGAAAGCAGCAAGGATGCAGTGGCGTTAATGTTTCCTGGTTTCAACCTGTATTATTTCAGTAGACATTGAAATGAGGATGCATCTTGCTGCCTTTCCAATGAAGCAAGTTTAATTTAGTAATAGGTGAAAAACCATCCCTACAAAGGTGTTAATCAGAGACTTGGCTTTGTGGACACTTTTCAGAGAACAAATTTGTTAGCATAAAAATAAAGCCAGAAAATGAAGAGCTGTTTAATCACGCAATTTGATTTTTTTGCCAGCATATTTCTTTTTCTCTGCAACCCACTGCTAAATTGTGCTTCCTAGATGTTTTTATAAAATCACTGAATCAAATCTAACTCTGATTACATCTGAGAAGGCCAGGTACCCTACACAATAACAGGGGGTATGAAATTTGACTTGTCTACTTAAAGATCACCAAAATCTGATAACAAGGTCAATTACGTCCCTGGGTGGGATTGAACCACCAACCTTTTGGTTAATAGCCGTACACACTAACTGATTGCGCCACAGAGACACTTTGCAAAAGTACATACTGACAAATGCTAATAAGCATTCATTTAAAACGTTTCCTAGAAAAACTTAAAAAAGTCAATAATCTGGAGAGTTTTTGTAAGATGTTTCTTCTATCAACCAACGAAGAAACACATTGGTACTTTCCCATGATGAGTGAGTGCTTCAGGATCTCTTGCACTTACATGTGCAGCAGAGTACAGCAATGGAAGCATGCTGGGCCCATAACCCAGAGGTAGGCAGATTGAAACTATCCTCTGCTATATGCATTTTTTTTTGTTAATTAAAGTAATCCAAAACTGGGATTGATATTTTGGCTCTTTTATTTTTACTTAAAGTACAATAACTTTTACCATTTTAATTTGTTTTAATAGTATATTGACAGTATTGTTTTCTTTCAATAATCCACTTCATTTTCTTTACCCTATTATTAAAATGGTAATTGACAAAAACAAACTACATTGTCACCAGAAGAGCAATACAAAATGTACAAGTGATATATTAAAATCATCTTTCCAGCTTGAATTTCAATGATGCATTGGGGCAACGATTTTGTGAGAAACATCTTCACCCTTAAATAAAGATTTTCTTAATTCCTTACCTGTGTGCTAATTAGATATCACCTTGTTTTCGTATTAAACAGACTTCCACATGAGAAAGCAGCAAGGATGCAGTGGCGTTAATGTTTCCTGGTGTCAACTTGTATTATTTCAGTAGACATTGAAATGAGGATGCATCTTGCTGCCTTTCCAATGAAGCAAGTTTAATTTAGTAATAGGTGAAAAACCATCCCTACAAAGGTGTTAATCAGAGACTTGGCTTTGTGGACACTTTTCAGAGAACAAATTTGTTAGCATAAAAATAAAGCCAGAAAATGAAGAGCTGTTTAATCACTCAATTGGATTTTTTTTGCCAGCATATTTTTTTTCTCTGCAACCCACTGCTAAATTGTGCTTCCTAGCTGTTTTTTATAAAATCACTGAATCAAATCTAACTCTGATTACATCAGAGAAGGCCAGGTACCCTACACCATAACAGGGGGTTTGAAATTTTGACTTGTCTACTTAAAGATCACCAAAATCTGATAACAAGGTCAATTACGTACCTGGGTGGGATTGAACCACCAACCTTTTGGTTAACAGCCCTACACACTAACTGATTGCGCCACAGAGACACATTGCAAAAGTATATACTGACAAGGGCTAATAAGCATTCATCTAAAACGTTTCCTAGAAAAACTTTAAAAAGTCAATAATCTGGAGAGTTTTTGTAAGATGTTTCTTCCATCAACCAACGAAGAAACACATTGGTACTTTCCCATGATGAGTGAGTGCTTCAGGATCTCTTGCACTTACATGTGCAGCTGAGTACAGCAATGGAAGCATGCTGGGCCCATAACCCAGAGGTAGGCAGATTGAAACTATCCTCTGCTATATGCTTTTTTTTTGTTAATTAAAGTAATCCAAAACTGGGATTGATATTTTGGCTTTTATTTTTACTTAAAGTACAATAACTTTTACCATTTTAATTTGTTTTAATAGTATATTGACAGTATTGTTTTCTTTCAAAAATCCACTTAATTTTCTTTACCCTATTATTAAAATGGTAATTGACAAAAACAAACTACATTGTCACCAGAAGAGCAATACAAAATGTACAAGTGATATATTAAAATCATCTTTCCAGCTTGAATTTCAATGATGCATTGGGGCAACGATTTTGTGAGAAACATCTTCACCCTTAAATAAAGATTTTCTTAATTCCTTACCTGTGTGATAATTAGATATCACCTTGTTTTCGCATTAAACAGACTTCCACATGAGAAAGCAGCAAGGATGCAGTGGCGTTAATGTTTCCTGGTGTCAACTTGTATTATTTCAGTAGACATTGAAATGAGGATGCATCTTGCTGCCTTTCCAATGAAGCAAGTTTAATTTAGTAATAGGTGAAAAACCATCCTTACAAAGGTGTTAATCAGAGACTTGGCTTTGTGGACACTTTTCAGAGAACAAATTTGTTAGCATAAAAATAAAGCCAGAAAATGAAGAGCTGTTTAATCACTCAATTGGATTTTTCTGCCAGCATATTTTTTTTCTCTGCAAACCACTGCTAAATTGTGCTTCCTAGCTGTTTTTATAAAAGCAATGAATCAAATCTAACTCTGATTACATCAGAGAAGGCCAGGTACCCTACACCATAAGAGGGGGTTTGAAATTTTGACTTGTCTACTTAAAGATCACCAAAATCTGATAAGATCAATTACATCCCTGGGTGGGATTGAACCACCAACCTTTTAGTTAATAGCCATACACACTAACTGATTGCGCCACAGAGACACTTTGCATAAGTGCATACTGACAAAGGCTAATAAACATTCATCTAAAACGTTTCCTAGAAAAACTTTAAAAAGTCAATAATCTGGAGAGTTTTTGTAAGATGTTTCTTCCATCAACCAATGAAGAAACACATTGGTACTTTCCCATGATGAGTGAGTGCTTCAGGATCTCTTGCACTTACATGTGCAGCAGAGTACAGCAATGGAAGCATGCTGGGCTCATAACCCAGAGGTAGGCAGATTGAAACTATCCTCTGCTGTATGCTTTTTTTTTTTAATTAAAGTAATCCAAAACTGGGATTGATATTTTGGCTCTTTTATTTTTACTTAAAGTACAATAACTTTTACCATTTTAATTTGTTTTAATAGTATATTGACAGTATTGTTTTCTTTCAAAAATCCACTTAATTTTCTTTACCCTATTATTAAAATGGTAATTGACAAAAACAAACTACATTGTCACCAGAAGAGCAATACAAAATGTACAAGTGATATATTAAAATCATCTTTCCAGCTTGGATTTCAATGATGCATTGGGGCAACGATTTTGTGAGAAACATCTTCTCCCTTAAATAAAGATTTTCTTAATTCCTTACCTGTGTGCTAATTAGATATCACCTTGTTTTCGCATTAAACAGACTTCCACATGAGAAAGCAGCAAGGATGCAGTGGCGTTAATGTTTCCTGGTGTCAACTTGTATTATTTCAGTAGACATTGAAATGAGGATGCATCTTGCTGCCTTTCCAATGAAGCAAGTTTAATTTAGTAATAGGTGAAAAACCATCCCTACAAAGGTGTTAATCAGAGACTTGGCTTTGTGGACACTTTTCAGAGAACAAATTTGTTAGCATAAAAATAAAGCCAGAAAATGAAGAGCTGTTTAATCACTCAATTGGATTTTTTTTGCCAGCATATTTTTTTTCTCTGCAACCCACTGCTAAATTGTGCTTCCTAGCTGTTTTTTATAAAATCACTGAATCAAATCTAACTCTGATTACATCAGAGAAGGCCAGGTACCCTACACAATAAGAGGGGGTTTGAAATTTTCACTTGTCTACTTAAATATCACCAAAATCTGATCACAAGGTCAATTACGTTCCTGGGTGGGATTGAACCACAAACCTTTTGGTTAATAGCTTTACACACTAACCAATTGCACCACAGAGACACTTTGCAAAAAGTCCATACTGACAAAGGCTAATAAGCATTCATCAAGAACGTTTCCTAGAAAAACTTTAAAAAGTCAATAATCTGGAGAGTTTTTGTAAGATGTTTCTTCCATCAACCAATGAAGAAACACATTGGTACTTTCCCATGATGAGTGAGTGCTTCAGGATCTCTTGCACTTACATGTGCAGCAGAGTACTGCAATGGAAGCATGCTGGGCCCATAACCCAGAGATAGGCAGATTGAAACTATCCTTTGCTATATGCATTTTTTTTTGTTAATTAAAGTAATCCAAAACTGGGATTGATATTTTGGCTCTTTTATTTTTACTTAAAGTACAATAACTTTTACCATTTTAATTTGTTTTAATAGTATATTGACAGTATTGTTTTCTTTCAAAAATCCACTTAATTTTCTTTACCCTATTATTAAAATGGTAATTGACAAAAACAAACTACATTGTCACCAGAAGAGCAATACAAAATGTACAAGTGATATATTAAAATCATCTTTCCAGCTTGAATTTCAATGATGCATTGGGGCAACGATTTTGTGAGAAACATCTTCACCCTTAAATAAAGATTTTCTTAATTCCTTACCTGTGTGCTAATTAGATATCACCTTGTTTTCACATTAAACAGACTTCCACATGAGAAAGCAGCAAGGATGCAGTGGCGTTAATGTTTCCTGGTGTCAACCTGTATTATTTCAGTAGACATTGAAATGAGGATGCATCTTGCTGCCTTTCCAATGAAGCAAGTTTAATTTAGTAATAGGTGAAAAACCATCCCTACAAAGGTGTTAATCAGAGACTTGGCTTTGTGGACACTTTTCAGAGAACAAATTTGTTAGCATAAAAATAAACCAGAAAATGAAGAGCTGTTTAATAACTCAATTGGATTTTTTTGCCAGCATATTTTTTTTCTCTGCAACCCACTGCTAAATTGTGCTTCCTAGCTGTTTTTTATAAAATCACTGAATCAAATCTAACTCTGATAACATCAGAGAAGGCCAGGTACCCTACACAATAAGAGGGGGTTTGAAATTTTGACTTGTCTACTTAAAGATCACCAAAATCTGATCACAAGGTCAATTACGTCCCTGGGTGGGATTGAACCACCAACCTTTTGGTTAATAGCCTTACACACTAACCAATTGCACCACAGAGACACTTTGCAAAAAGTACATACTGACAAAGGCTAATAAGCATTCATCAAGAACGTTTCCTAGAAAAACTTTAAAAAGTCAATAATCTGGAGAGTTTTTGTAAGATGTTTCTTCCATCAACCAATGAAGAAACACATTGGTACTTTCCCATGATGAGTGAGTGCTTCAGGATCTCTTGCACTTACATGTGCAGCAGAGTACTGCAATGGAAGCATGCTGGGCCCATAACCCAGAGATAGGCAGATTGAAACTATCCTTTGCTATATGCATTTTTTTTTGTTAATTAAAGTAATCCAAAACTGGGATTGATATTTTGGCTCTTTTATTTTTACTTAAAGTACAATAACTTTTACCATTTTAATTTGTTTTAATAGTATATTGACAGTATTGTTTTCTTTCAAAAATCCACTTAATTTTCTTTACCCTATTATTAAAATGGTAATTGACAAAAACAAACTACATTGTCACCAGAAGAGCAATACAAAATGTACAAGTGATATATTAAAATCATCTTTCCAGCTTGGATTTCAATGATGCATTGGGGCAACGATTTTGTGAGAAACATCTTCTCCCTTAAATAAAGATTTTCTTAATTCCTTACCTGTGTGCTAATTAGATATCACCTTGTTTTCGCATTAAACAGACTTCCACATGAGAAAGCAGCAAGGATGCAGTGGCGTTAATGTTTCCTGGTGTCAACTTGTATTATTTCAGTAGACATTGAAATGAGGATGCATCTTGCTGCCTTTCCAATGAAGCAAGTTTAATTTAGTAATAGGTGAAAAACCATCCCTACAAAGGTGTTAATCAGAGACTTGGCTTTGTGGACACTTTTCAGAGAACAAATTTGTTAGCATAAAAATAAAGCCAGAAAATGAAGAGCTGTTTAATCACTCAATTGGATTTTTTTTGCCAGCATATTTTTTTTCTCTGCAACCCACTGCTAAATTGTGCTTCCTAGCTGTTTTTTATAAAATCACTGAATCAAATCTAACTCTGATTACATCAGAGAAGGCCAGGTACCCTACACAATAAGAGGGGGTTTGAAATTTTGACTTGTCTACTTAAAGATCACCAAAATCTGATAACAAGGTCAATTACGTACCTGGGTGGGATTGAACCACCAATCTTTTGGTTAATAGCCGTACACACTAACTGATTGCGCCACAGAGACACATTGCAAAAGTATATACTGACAAGGGCTAATAAGCATTCATCTAAAACGTTTCCTAGAAAAACTTTAAAAAGTTAATAATCTGGAGAGTTTTTGTAAGATGTTTCTTCCATCAACCATCGAAGAAACACATTGGTACTTTCCCATGATGAGTGAGTGCTTCAGGATCTTTTGCACTTACATGTGCAGCAGAGTACTGCAATGGAAGCATGCTGGGCCCATAACCCAGAGGTAGGCAGATTGAAACTATCCTCTGCTATATGCATTTTTTTTTGTTAATTAAAGTAATCCAAAACTGGGATTGATATTTTGGCTCTTTTATTTTTACTTAAAGTACAATAACTTTTACCATTTTAATTTGTTTTAATAGTATATTGACAGTATTGTTTTCTTTCAAAAATCCACTTAATTTTCTTTACCCTATTATTAAAATGGTAATTGACAAAAACAAACTACATTGTCACCAGAAGAGCAATACAAAATGTACAAGTGATATATTAAAATCATCTTTCCAGCTTGAATTTCAATGATGCATTGGGGCAACGATTTTGTGAGAAACATCTTCACCCTTAAATAAAGATTTTCTTAATTCCTTACCTGTGTGATAATTAGATATCACCTTGTTTTCGCATTAAACAGACTTCCACATGAGAAAGCAGCAAGGATGCAGTGGCGTTAATGTTTCCTGGTGTCAACTTGTATTATTTCAGTAGACATTGAAATGAGGATGCATCTTGCTGCCTTTCCAATGAAGCAAGTTTAATTTAGTAATAGGTGAAAAACCATCCTTACAAAGGTGTTAATCAGAGACTTGGCTTTGTGGACACTTTTCAGAGAACAAATTTGTTAGCATAAAAATAAAGCCAGAAAATGAAGAGCTGTTTAATCACTCAATTGGATTTTTCTGCCAGCATATTTTTTTTCTCTGCAAACCACTGCTTAATTGTGCTTCCTCGCTGTTTTTATAAAATCAATGAATCAAATCTAACTCTGATTACATCAGAGAAGGCCAGGTACCCTACACCATAAGAGGGGGTTTGAAATTTTGACTTGTCTACTTAAAGATCACCAAAATCTGATAACAAGATCAATTACATCCCTGGGTGGGATTGAACCACCAACCTTTTAGTTAATAGCCATACACACTAACTGATTGCGCCACAAAGACACTTTGCGAAAGTGCATACTGACAAAGGCTAATAAGCATTCATCTAAAACGTTTCCTAGAAAAACTTTAAAAAGTCAATAATCTGGAGAGTTTTTGTAAGATGTTTCTTCCATCAACCAACGAAGAAACACATTGGTACTTTCCCATGATGAGTGAGTGCTTCAGGATCTCTTGCACTTACATGTGCAGCAAAGTACAGCAATGGAAGCATGCTGGGCTCATAACCCAGAGGTAGGCAGATTGAAACTATCCTCTGCTGTATGCTTTTTTTTTTTTAATTAAAGTAATCCAAAACTGGGATTGATATTTTGGCTCTTTTATTTTTACTTAAAGTACAATAACTTTTACCATTTTAATTTGTTTTAATAGTATATTGACAGTATTGTTTTCTTTCAAAAATCCACTTAATTTTCTTTACCCTATTATTAAAATGGTAATTGACAAAAACAAACTACATTGTCACCAGAAGAGCAATACAAAATGTACAAGTGATATATTAAAATCATCTTTCCAGCTTGAATTTCAATGATGCATTGGGGCAACGATTTTGTGAGAAACATCTTCACCCTTAAATAAAGATTTTCTTAATTCCTTACCTGTGTGCTAATTAGATATCACCTTGTTTTCGCATTAAACAGACTTCCACATGAGAAAGCAGCAAGGATGCTGTGGCGTTAATGTTTCCTGGTGTCAACTTGTATTATTTCAGTAGACATTGAAATGAGGATGCATCTTGCTGCCTTTCCAATGAAGCAAGTTTAATTTAGTAATAGGTGAAAAACCATCCCTACAAAGGTGTTAATCAGAGACTTGGCTTTGTGGACACTTTTCAGAGAACAAATTTGTTAGCATAAAAATAAAGCCAGAAAATGAAGAGCTGTTTAATCACTCAATTGGATTTTTTTTGCCAGCATATTTTTTTTCTCTGCAACCCACTGCTAAATTGTGCTTCCTAGCTGTTTTTTATAAAATCACTGAATCAAATCTAACTCTGATTACATCAGAGAAGGCCAGGTACCCTACACAATAAGAGGGGGTTTGAAATTTTGACTTGTCTACTTAAATATCACCAAAATCTGACCACAAGGTCAATTACGTTCCTGGGTGGGATTGAACCACCAACCTTTTGGTTAATAGCCTTACACACTAACCAATTGCACCACAGAGACACTTTGCAAAAAGTACATACTGACAAAGGCTAATAAGCATTCATCAAGAACGTTTCCTAGAAAAACTTTAAAAAGTCAATAATCTGGAGAGTTTTTGTAAGATGTTTCTTCCATCAACCAATGAAGAAACACATTGGTACTTTCCCATGATGAGTGAGTGCTTCAGGATCTCTTGCACTTACATGTGCAGCAGAGTACTGCAATGGAAGCATGCTGGGCCCATAACCCAGAGATAGGTAGATTGAAACTATCCTCTGCTATATGCATTTTTTTTTGTTAATTAAAGTAATCCAAAACTGGGATTGATATTTTGTCTCTTTTATTTTTACTTAAAGTACAATAACTTTTACCATTTTAATTTGTTTTAATAGTATATTGACAGTATTGTTTTCTTTCAAAAATCCACTTCATTTTCTTTACCCTATTATTAAAATGGTAATTGACAAAAACAAACTACATTGTCACCAGAAGAGCAATACAAAATGTACAAGTGATATATTAAAATCATCTTTCCAGCTTGAATTTCAATGATGCATTGGGGCAACGATTTTGTGAGAAACATCTTCACCCTTAAATAAAGATTTTCTTAATTCCTTACCTGTGTGCTAATTAGATATCACCTTGTTTTCACATTAAACAGACTTCCACATGAGAAAGCAGCAAGGATGCAGTGGCGTTAATGTTTCCTGGTGTCAACCTGTATTATTTCAGTAGACATTGAAATGATGATGCATCTTGCTGCCTTTCCAATGAAGCAAGTTTAATTTAGTAATAGGTGAAAAACCATCCCTACAACGGTGTTAATCAGAGACTTGGCTTTGTGGACACTTTTCAGAGAACAAATTTGTTAGCATAAAAATAAACCAGAAAATGAAGAGCTGTTTAATCACTCAATTGGATTTTTTTGCCAGCATATTTTTTTTCTCTGCAACCCACTGCTAAATTGTGCTTCCTAGCTGTTTTTTATAAAATCACTGAATCAAATCTAACTCTGATAACATCAGAGAAGGCCAGGTACCCTACACAATAAGATGGGGTTTGAAATTTTGACTTGTCTACTTAAATATCACCAAAATCTGATCACAAGGTCAATTACGTCCCAGGGTGGGATTGAACCACCAACCTTTTGGTTAATAGCCTTACACACTAACCAATTGCACCACAGAGACACTTTGCAAACGTCCATACTGACAAAGGCTAATAAGCATTCATCTAGAACGTTTCCTAGAAAAACTTTAAAAAGTCAATAATCTGGAGAGTTTTTGTAAGATGTTTCTTCCATCAACCAATGAAGAAACACATTGGTACTTTCCCATGATGAGTGAGTGCTTCAGGATCTCTTGCACTTACATGTGCAGCAGAGTACTGCAATGGAAGCATGCTGGGCCCATAACCCAGAGGTAGGCAGATTGAAACTATCCTTTGCTATATGCATTTTTTTTGTTAATTAAAGTAATCCAAAACTGGGATTGATATTTTGGCTCTTTTATTTTTACTTAAAGTACAATAACTTTTACCATTTTAATTTGTTTTGATAGTATATTGACAGTATTGTTTTCTTTCAAAAATCCACTTAATTTTCTTTACCCTATTATTAAAATTGTAATTGACAAAAACAAACTACATTGTCACCAGAAGAGCAATACAAAATGTACAAGTGATATATTAAAATCATCTTTCCAGCTTGAATTTCAATGATGCATTGGGGCAACGATTTTGTGAGAAACATCTTCACCCTTAAATAAAGATTTTCTTAATTCCTTACCTGTGTGCTAATTAGATATCACCTTGTTTTCACATTAAACAGACTTCCACATGAGAAAGCAGCAAGGATGCAGTGGCGTTAATGTTTCCTGGTGTCAACCTGTATTATTTCAGTAGACATTGAAATGAGGATGCATCTTGCTGCCTTTCCAATGAAGCAAGTTTAATTTAGTAATAGGTGAAAAACCATCCCTACAAAGGTGTTAATCAGAGACTTGGCTTTGTGGACACTTTTCAGAGAACAAATTTGTTAGCATAAAAATAAAGCCAGAAAATGAAGAGCTGTTTAATCACTCAATTGGATTTTTCTGCCAGCATATTTTTTTTCTCTGCAACCCACTGCTAAATTGTGCTTCCTAGCAGTTTTTTATAAAATCACTGAATCAAATCTAACTCTGATTACATCAGAGAAGGCCAGGTACCCTACACAATAAGAGGGGGTTTGAAATTTTGACTTGTCTACTTAAATATCACCAAAATCTGATCACAAGGTCAATTACGTCCCTGGGTGGGATTGAACCACCAACCTTTTGGTTAATAGTCGAACACACTAACCGATTGCGCCACAGAGACACTTTGCAAAAAGTACATACTGACAAAGGCTAATAAGCATACATCTAGAACGTTTCCTAGAAAAACATTAAAAAATCAATAATCTGGAGAGTTTTTGTAAGATGTTTCTTCTATCAACCAACGAATAAACACATTGGTACTTTCCCATGATGAGTGAGTGCTTCAGGATCTCTTGCACTTACATGTGCAGCAGAGTACTGCAATGGAAGCATGCTGGACCCATAACCCAGAGGTAGGCAGATTGAAACTATCCTTTGCTATATGCATTTTTTTTTGTTAATTTAAGTAATCAAAACTGGGATTGATATTTTTGCTCTTTTATTTTTACTTAAAGTACAATAACTTTTACCATTTTAATTTGTTTTAATAGTATATTGACAGTATAGTTTTCTTTCAAAAATCCACTTAATTTTCTTTACCCTATTATTAAAATGGTAATTGACAAAAAAAACTACATTGTCACCAGAAGAGCAATACAAAATGTACAAGTGATATATTAAAATCATCTTTCCAGCTTGAATTTCAATGATGCATTGGGGCAACAATTTTGTGAGAAACATCTTCACCCTTAAATAAAGATTTTCGTAATTCCTTACCTGTGTGCTAATTAGATATCACCTTGTTTTCACATTAAACAGACTTCCACATGAGAAAGCAGCAAGGATGCAGTGGCGTTAATGTTTCCTGGTTTCAACCTGTATTATTTCAGTAGACATTGAAATGAGGATGCATCTTGCTGCCTTTCCAATGAAGCAAGTTTAATTTAGTAATAGGTGAAAAACCATCCCTACAAAGGTGTTAATCAGAGACTTGGCTTTGTGGACACTTTTCAGAGAACAAATTTGTTAGCATAAAAATAAAGCCAGAAAATGAAGAGCTGTTTAATCACGCAATTTGATTTTTTTGCCAGCATATTTCTTTTTCTCTGCAACCCACTGCTAAATTGTGCTTCCTAGATGTTTTTATAAAATCACTGAATCAAATCTAACTCTGATTACATCTGAGAAGGCCAGGTACCCTACACAATAACAGGGGGTATGAAATTTGACTTGTCTACTTAAAGATCACCAAAATCTGATAACAAGGTCAATTACGTCCCTGGGTGGGATTGAACCACCAACCTTTTGGTTAATAGCCGTACACACTAACTGATTGCGCCACAGAGACACTTTGCAAAAGTACATACTGACAAATGCTAATAAGCATTCATTTAAAACGTTTCCTAGAAAAACTTAAAAAAGTCAATAATCTGGAGAGTTTTTGTAAGATGTTTCTTCTATCAACCAACGAAGAAACACATTGGTACTTTCCCATGATGAGTGAGTGCTTCAGGATCTCTTGCACTTACATGTGCAGCAGAGTACAGCAATGGAAGCATGCTGGGCCCATAACCCAGAGGTAGGCAGATTGAAACTATCCTCTGCTATATGCATTTTTTTTTGTTAATTAAAGTAATCCAAAACTGGGATTGATATTTTGGCTCTTTTATTTTTACTTAAAGTACAATAACTTTTACCATTTTAATTTGTTTTAATAGTATATTGACAGTATTGTTTTCTTTCAATAATCCACTTCATTTTCTTTACCCTATTATTAAAATGGTAATTGACAAAAACAAACTACATTGTCACCAGAAGAGCAATACAAAATGTACAAGTGATATATTAAAATCATCTTTCCAGCTTGAATTTCAATGATGCATTGGGGCAACGATTTTGTGAGAAACATCTTCACCCTTAAATAAAGATTTTCTTAATTCCTTACCTGTGTGCTAATTAGATATCACCTTGTTTTCGTATTAAACAGACTTCCACATGAGAAAGCAGCAAGGATGCAGTGGCGTTAATGTTTCCTGGTGTCAACTTGTATTATTTCAGTAGACATTGAAATGAGGATGCATCTTGCTGCCTTTCCAATGAAGCAAGTTTAATTTAGTAATAGGTGAAAAACCATCCCTACAAAGGTGTTAATCAGAGACTTGGCTTTGTGGACACTTTTCAGAGAACAAATTTGTTAGCATAAAAATAAAGCCAGAAAATGAAGAGCTGTTTAATCACTCAATTGGATTTTTTTTGCCAGCATATTTTTTTTCTCTGCAACCCACTGCTAAATTGTGCTTCCTAGCTGTTTTTTATAAAATCACTGAATCAAATCTAACTCTGATTACATCAGAGAAGGCCAGGTACCCTACACCATAACAGGGGGTTTGAAATTTTGACTTGTCTACTTAAAGATCACCAAAATCTGATAACAAGGTCAATTACGTACCTGGGTGGGATTGAACCACCAACCTTTTGGTTAACAGCCCTACACACTAACTGATTGCGCCACAGAGACACATTGCAAAAGTATATACTGACAAGGGCTAATAAGCATTCATCTAAAACGTTTCCTAGAAAAACTTTAAAAAGTCAATAATCTGGAGAGTTTTTGTAAGATGTTTCTTCCATCAACCAACGAAGAAACACATTGGTACTTTCCCATGATGAGTGAGTGCTTCAGGATCTCTTGCACTTACATGTGCAGCTGAGTACAGCAATGGAAGCATGCTGGGCCCATAACCCAGAGGTAGGCAGATTGAAACTATCCTCTGCTATATGCTTTTTTTTTGTTAATTAAAGTAATCCAAAACTGGGATTGATATTTTGGCTTTTATTTTTACTTAAAGTACAATAACTTTTACCATTTTAATTTGTTTTAATAGTATATTGACAGTATTGTTTTCTTTCAAAAATCCACTTAATTTTCTTTACCCTATTATTAAAATGGTAATTGACAAAAACAAACTACATTGTCACCAGAAGAGCAATACAAAATGTACAAGTGATATATTAAAATCATCTTTCCAGCTTGAATTTCAATGATGCATTGGGGCAACGATTTTGTGAGAAACATCTTCACCCTTAAATAAAGATTTTCTTAATTCCTTACCTGTGTGATAATTAGATATCACCTTGTTTTCGCATTAAACAGACTTCCACATGAGAAAGCAGCAAGGATGCAGTGGCGTTAATGTTTCCTGGTGTCAACTTGTATTATTTCAGTAGACATTGAAATGAGGATGCATCTTGCTGCCTTTCCAATGAAGCAAGTTTAATTTAGTAATAGGTGAAAAACCATCCTTACAAAGGTGTTAATCAGAGACTTGGCTTTGTGGACACTTTTCAGAGAACAAATTTGTTAGCATAAAAATAAAGCCAGAAAATGAAGAGCTGTTTAATCACTCAATTGGATTTTTCTGCCAGCATATTTTTTTTCTCTGCAAACCACTGCTAAATTGTGCTTCCTAGCTGTTTTTATAAAAGCAATGAATCAAATCTAACTCTGATTACATCAGAGAAGGCCAGGTACCCTACACCATAAGAGGGGGTTTGAAATTTTGACTTGTCTACTTAAAGATCACCAAAATCTGATAAGATCAATTACATCCCTGGGTGGGATTGAACCACCAACCTTTTAGTTAATAGCCATACACACTAACTGATTGCGCCACAGAGACACTTTGCATAAGTGCATACTGACAAAGGCTAATAAACATTCATCTAAAACGTTTCCTAGAAAAACTTTAAAAAGTCAATAATCTGGAGAGTTTTTGTAAGATGTTTCTTCCATCAACCAATGAAGAAACACATTGGTACTTTCCCATGATGAGTGAGTGCTTCAGGATCTCTTGCACTTACATGTGCAGCAGAGTACAGCAATGGAAGCATGCTGGGCTCATAACCCAGAGGTAGGCAGATTGAAACTATCCTCTGCTGTATGCTTTTTTTTTTTAATTAAAGTAATCCAAAACTGGGATTGATATTTTGGCTCTTTTATTTTTACTTAAAGTACAATAACTTTTACCATTTTAATTTGTTTTAATAGTATATTGACAGTATTGTTTTCTTTCAAAAATCCACTTAATTTTCTTTACCCTATTATTAAAATGGTAATTGACAAAAACAAACTACATTGTCACCAGAAGAGCAATACAAAATGTACAAGTGATATATTAAAATCATCTTTCCAGCTTGGATTTCAATGATGCATTGGGGCAACGATTTTGTGAGAAACATCTTCTCCCTTAAATAAAGATTTTCTTAATTCCTTACCTGTGTGCTAATTAGATATCACCTTGTTTTCGCATTAAACAGACTTCCACATGAGAAAGCAGCAAGGATGCAGTGGCGTTAATGTTTCCTGGTGTCAACTTGTATTATTTCAGTAGACATTGAAATGAGGATGCATCTTGCTGCCTTTCCAATGAAGCAAGTTTAATTTAGTAATAGGTGAAAAACCATCCCTACAAAGGTGTTAATCAGAGACTTGGCTTTGTGGACACTTTTCAGAGAACAAATTTGTTAGCATAAAAATAAAGCCAGAAAATGAAGAGCTGTTTAATCACTCAATTGGATTTTTTTTGCCAGCATATTTTTTTTCTCTGCAACCCACTGCTAAATTGTGCTTCCTAGCTGTTTTTTATAAAATCACTGAATCAAATCTAACTCTGATTACATCAGAGAAGGCCAGGTACCCTACACAATAAGAGGGGGTTTGAAATTTTCACTTGTCTACTTAAATATCACCAAAATCTGATCACAAGGTCAATTACGTTCCTGGGTGGGATTGAACCACAAACCTTTTGGTTAATAGCTTTACACACTAACCAATTGCACCACAGAGACACTTTGCAAAAAGTCCATACTGACAAAGGCTAATAAGCATTCATCAAGAACGTTTCCTAGAAAAACTTTAAAAAGTCAATAATCTGGAGAGTTTTTGTAAGATGTTTCTTCCATCAACCAATGAAGAAACACATTGGTACTTTCCCATGATGAGTGAGTGCTTCAGGATCTCTTGCACTTACATGTGCAGCAGAGTACTGCAATGGAAGCATGCTGGGCCCATAACCCAGAGATAGGCAGATTGAAACTATCCTTTGCTATATGCATTTTTTTTTGTTAATTAAAGTAATCCAAAACTGGGATTGATATTTTGGCTCTTTTATTTTTACTTAAAGTACAATAACTTTTACCATTTTAATTTGTTTTAATAGTATATTGACAGTATTGTTTTCTTTCAAAAATCCACTTAATTTTCTTTACCCTATTATTAAAATGGTAATTGACAAAAACAAACTACATTGTCACCAGAAGAGCAATACAAAATGTACAAGTGATATATTAAAATCATCTTTCCAGCTTGAATTTCAATGATGCATTGGGGCAACGATTTTGTGAGAAACATCTTCACCCTTAAATAAAGATTTTCTTAATTCCTTACCTGTGTGCTAATTAGATATCACCTTGTTTTCACATTAAACAGACTTCCACATGAGAAAGCAGCAAGGATGCAGTGGCGTTAATGTTTCCTGGTGTCAACCTGTATTATTTCAGTAGACATTGAAATGAGGATGCATCTTGCTGCCTTTCCAATGAAGCAAGTTTAATTTAGTAATAGGTGAAAAACCATCCCTACAAAGGTGTTAATCAGAGACTTGGCTTTGTGGACACTTTTCAGAGAACAAATTTGTTAGCATAAAAATAAACCAGAAAATGAAGAGCTGTTTAATAACTCAATTGGATTTTTTTGCCAGCATATTTTTTTTCTCTGCAACCCACTGCTAAATTGTGCTTCCTAGCTGTTTTTTATAAAATCACTGAATCAAATCTAACTCTGATAACATCAGAGAAGGCCAGGTACCCTACACAATAAGAGGGGGTTTGAAATTTTGACTTGTCTACTTAAAGATCACCAAAATCTGATCACAAGGTCAATTACGTCCCTGGGTGGGATTGAACCACCAACCTTTTGGTTAATAGCCTTACACACTAACCAATTGCACCACAGAGACACTTTGCAAAAAGTACATACTGACAAAGGCTAATAAGCATTCATCAAGAACGTTTCCTAGAAAAACTTTAAAAAGTCAATAATCTGGAGAGTTTTTGTAAGATGTTTCTTCCATCAACCAATGAAGAAACACATTGGTACTTTCCCATGATGAGTGAGTGCTTCAGGATCTCTTGCACTTACATGTGCAGCAGAGTACTGCAATGGAAGCATGCTGGGCCCATAACCCAGAGATAGGCAGATTGAAACTATCCTTTGCTATATGCATTTTTTTTTGTTAATTAAAGTAATCCAAAACTGGGATTGATATTTTGGCTCTTTTATTTTTACTTAAAGTACAATAACTTTTACCATTTTAATTTGTTTTAATAGTATATTGACAGTATTGTTTTCTTTCAAAAATCCACTTAATTTTCTTTACCCTATTATTAAAATGGTAATTGACAAAAACAAACTACATTGTCACCAGAAGAGCAATACAAAATGTACAAGTGATATATTAAAATCATCTTTCCAGCTTGAATTTCAATGATGCATTGGGGCAACGATTTTGTGAGAAACATCTTCACCCTTAAATAAAGATTTTCTTAATTCCTTACCTGTGTGCTAATTAGATATCACCTTGTTTTCACATTAAACAGACTTCCACATGAGAAAGCAGCAAGGATGCAGTGGCGTTAATGTTTCCTGGTGTCAACCTGTATTATTTCAGTAGACATTGAAATGAGGATGCATCTTGCTGCCTTTCCAATGAAGCAAGTTTAATTTAGTAATAGGTGAAAAACCATCCCTACAAAGGTGTTAATCAGAGACTTGGCTTTGTGGACACTTTTCAGAGAACAAATTTGTTAGCATAAAAATAAACAAGAAAATGAAGAGCTGTTTAATAACTCAATTGGATTTTTTTGCCAGCATATTTTTTTTCTCTGCAACCCACTGCTAAATTGTGCTTCCTAGCTGTTTTTTATAAAATCACTGAATCAAATCTAACTCTGATAACATCAGAGAAGGCCAGGTACCCTACACAATAAGAGGGGGTTTGAAATTTTGACTTGTCTACTTAAAGATCACCAAAATCTGATCACAAGGTCAATTACGTCCCTGGGTGGGATTGAACCACCAACCTTTTGGTTAATAGCCTTACACACTAACCAATTGCGCCACAGAGACACTTTGCAAAAGTACATACTGACAAAGGCTAATAAGCATTCATCTAGAACGTTTCCTAGAAAAACTTTAAAAAGTCAATAATCTGGAGAGTTTTTGTAAGATGTTTCTTCCATCAACCAATGAAGAAACACATTGGTACTTTCCCATGATGAGTGAGTGCTTCAGGATCTTTTGCACTTACATGTGCAGCAGAGTACTGCAATGGAAGCATGCTGGGCCCATAACCCAGAGGTAGGCAGATTGAAACTATCCTTTGCTATATGCATTTTTTTTGTTAATTAAAGTAATCCAAAACTGGGATTGATATTTTGGCTCTTTTATTTTTACTTAAAGTACAATAACTTTTACCATTTTAATTTGTTTTGATAGTATATTGACAGTATTGTTTTCTTTCAAAAATCCACTTAATTTTCTTTACCCTATTATTAAAATGGTAATTGACAAAAACAAACTACATTGTCACCAGAAGAGCAATACAAAATGTACAAGTGATATATTAAAATCATCTTTCCAGCTTGAATTTCAATGATGCATTGGGGCAACGATTTTGTGAGAAACATCTTCACCCTTAAATAAAGATTTTCTTAATTCCTTACCTGTGTGATGTCAAAGTCAGAAAAATATCTCTACACACACTGCCATATTTGCACCTCATACTGGTCCGCACTGCGCATGCGTACGCTCTCCCGTACGTGCACATACTCACAGTCGCGGGCACCCGCAGGCGCACGGTATGCGTATTTACGGTAGAGTTTATGTAATCGTAGCGTGCGACTCATTCGTTACATATTTTCACTAATAATGTATTTTGTAGATCATGGTCCCTTTGATAGATTCTGAAAGTTTAGTTAACATAGCATGTTCCTGAACAGAGAGATCCCTCTTTGTATTGTACGAAGGGTCTAACAGGGGTCATACAGTAGTGTTTGGTACCCATCGGAAGAGTATTTAAATAGCAATATTCCGGTGTTGGTTTGGAGCGGATTAATCGCTCGTGCGAATAGTTATGGACATAAGAAGTTTATGTCCATTTACTATTATTTGTTCTTACTTAGTCATGCGGCGGGAAACCCAGTATCCCACCCACCTGGACAGTTGGAAACAGTCACAGCCCACCTGTATGAATCAACCTATGACCTTTTGTTATAATGCGAAGCCGAATTCCTGTGTCCAATGAACAATGAGATTGTAGGGACCATTGAATTGTATTGTGTGTGGGGCATAAATAGGCAGGCCGACCGTATCCAGTTCACTCTCTTCAACGGTTCTCATTGCTGATAATCGGGAGCTGGATATCGAGGCGCATGCGATCGTTTCCCCTTGTGCGTAAGTTCTCTCCGCAATCATATTGTCTTGATGTTATTGTAAGCCATCTCTCTCTCCCCTCTTTCTCCCTTATTTTCCCTTGATTGTATTGTATTGTATTGCATTGTATTTCCTGTGTAGTTATCTGGTTAGTTAGTCTATGTTATATTGTAGTGTATGATTTGTTCTGTGATTCTTTTGCAAGTATAATAGTCATAATACATATAATAGGTTTTGGACCCTAAGCCCAGGTATCTGTGTATTTCTTATAGTGTTAAGTATTCCCTTAGCGTCGGTGACGCTCAAGCAGCTTTGTAGTTAATCAGGTTACACCAGGTTGCACTTACACTCTGTCACCACACTAAGGTTTACTGTATATTTCGTTGTTAAAGGTATAGATATAAAGGTTTAACGTTATAAGCGTCTGCACCGCTGGTGATCTCCTCGTGGTCCCGATCGTCCGCTACGCTATAGCGAATCATTACGTTAGTCGGCAGCCAATAGCGTGCCTGCCTGTGATCTCTGGGCCGTAAGCGAACGTGACGCTTGAGCGTCTCGACTACGGTTGAGCGATCGCTACGCAACTTGCGTACCCTTACGGTACTTCATACGTAGATAGCGTACAGTGTTCTTAGACCTCTTAAAGTGTTTTATATACGATAAATATTTAGCTTTATCAATTGGGGGCCGTCCAGTCCTTCACATATCTGCACTAGGTAATATCAGCAGACATTATCCATCAGCAAAGGGCGGGAGGTTGTATCCCTCGTAGTGCTGACGGGATAAGCGTCTGCTTCGCTTAGGTAAAGGGTGCTGAAGGAATCCGGGAACCGGAGGTAAGAGCAAAACGCTAGTGTCTTTTAAAACTGTTTATTTTTCTGTCTTGCACGCACACATATATATCTGCATTTCCTTTTTCATTTGTGTATTTTCGTATGTCACTCTCCTGTTTGCCAGTTTATAGTTGATAAAAGTGCTAAAAGAGATTTGCCGTTATTTCATAGTTTAAGAATAGAGGTAATATAGTTAAAGTATAGACAAACACACAGTTTTTGCCTGGGAGATAAGGCGAAGTCAGTGTGGTGTGTGGTAGATGATCAAGGATCATCTACATTGATAAAAGTATAAATTGTGTTACGGTGGATCTTTGCTTTGCGTACACGTGTCTCTAACAAAGACTTGCGTACGCAATCCAAAGGCCGACGCACGCAGCGTATATTACGCAACGGAGCGTCTGGGTACGCCCACGTAACTCAAACAACAGGCGATAAGTAGCGCAACGCGGTAAATAACGCAAAGCGATAAATAGCACAAATTGATTTCAGCTTTCCAAAACTTAGTTTAAATACCTTACTTTACTGTAATACCTCTGGGGAGAGCTATCAGACTACGGGAAATGATTTTTCTGATCAGAAAACTATAAGAATGATAGTGGGTTGAAAACGGTATGAGTGTATTGAATCCCGCTTTGTGGACTTTGTGGTCTATGTGATAAAACGGTATTAAATCCCGCTTTGTGGACTTTGTGATCTGTGTGATCTAATGAGCACGGCCTGAAGTGCCAATATCTCTCTTTTGCAAAGAGCTGCGCATTGGAAAATTCAGGGCTGTGTCGTGTAGACGATGGCCTAACAGGAGGCTTTAAAATGTTCTTTCTAGTGTCCTTCGTTTGGGAGAAAAATGCAATGGTACAAGACAGCTTTTCCTTGCCAATATCTCTCTTTTGCAAAGAGCTGCGCATTGGAAAATTCAGGGCTATGTCGTGCAGATGATGGCCTAACAGGAGGCTTTAAAATTTTCTTTCTAGTGTCCTTCGTTTGGGAGAAAAATGCAAAGGTACAAGACAGCTTTTCCTTGCCAATATCTCTCTTTTGCAAAGAGCTACGCATTGGAAAATTCAGGGCTATGTCGTGTAGATGATGGCCTAACAGGAGGCTTTAAAATTGTCTTTCTAGTGACCTTCGTTTGGGAGAAAAATGCAAAGGTACAAGACAGCTTTTCCTTGCCAATATCTCTCTTTTGCAAAGAGCTGCGCATTGGAAAATTCAGGGCTATGTCGTGTAGATGATGGCCTAAGAGGGGGCTTTAAAATTTTCTTTCTAGTGTCCTTCGTTTGGGAGAAAAATGCAAAGGTACAAGACAGCTTTTCCTTGCCAATATCTCTCTTTTGCAAAGAGCTACGCATTGGAAAATTCAGGGCTATGTCGTGTAGATGATGGCCTAACAGGAGGCTTTAAAATTTTCTTTCTAGTGTCCTTCGTTTGGGAGAAAAATGCAATGGTACAAGACAGCTTTTCCTTGCCAATATCTCTCTTTTGCAAAGAGCTGCGCATTGGAAAATTCAGGGCTATGTCGTGTAGATGATGGCCTAACAGGAGGCTTTAAAATTTTCTTTCTAGTGTCCTTCGTTTGGTAGAAAAATGCAAAGGTACAAGACAGCTTTTCCTTGCCAATATCTCTCTTTTGCAAAGAGCTACGCATTGGAAAATTCAGGGCTATGTCGTGTAGATGATGGCCTAACAGGAGGCTTTAAAATTTTCTTTCTAGTGACCTTCGTTTGGGAGAAAAATGCAAAGGTACAAGACAGCTTTTCCTTGCCAATATCTCTCTTTTGCAAAGAGCTGCGCATTGGAAAATTCAGGGCTATGTCGTGTAGATGATGGCCTAACAGGAGGCTTTAAAATGTTCTTTCTAGTGTCCTTCGTTTGGGAGAAAAATGCAATGGTACAAGACAGCTTTTCCTTGCCAATATCTCTCTTTTGCAAAGAGCTGCGCATTGGAAAATTCAGGGCTATGTCGTGTAGATGATGGCCTAACAGGAGGCTTTAAAATTTTCTTTCTAGTTTCCTTCGTTTGGGAGAAAAATGCAAAGGTACAAGACAGCTTTTCCTTGCCAATATCTCTCTTTTGCAAAGAGCTGCGCATTGGAAAATTCAGGGCTATGTCGTGTAGATGATGGCCTAACAGGAGGCTTTAAAATTTTCTTTCTAGTGTCCTTCGTTTGGGAGAAAAATGCAATGGTACAAGACAGCTTTTCCTTGCCAATATCTCTCTATTGCAAAGAGCTGCGCATTGGAAAATTCAGGGCTATGTCGTGTAGATGATGGCCTAACAGGAGGCTTTAAAATGTTCTTTCTAGTATCCTTCGTTTGGGAGAAAAATGCAATGGTACAAGACAGCTTTTCCTTGCCAATATATCTCTTTTGCAAAGAGCTGCGCATTGGAAAATTCAGGGCTATGTCGTGTAGATGATGGCCTAACAGGAGGCTTTAAAATGTTCTTTCTAGTGTCCTTCGTTTGGGAGAAAAATGCAATGGTACAAGACAGCTTTTCCTTGCCAATATCTCTCTTTTGCAAAGAGCTGCGCATTGGAAAATTCAGGGCTATGTCGTGTAGATGATGGCCTAACAGGAGGCTTTAAAATTTTCTTTCTAGTGACCTTCGTTTGGGAGAAAAATGCAAAGGTACAAGACAGCTTTTCCTTGCCAATATCTCTCTTTTGCAAAGAGCTGCGCATTGGAAAATTCAGGGCTATGTCGTGTAGATGATGGCCTAACAGGAGGCTTTAAAATTTTCTTTCTAGTGTCCTTCGTTTGGGAGAAAAATGCAAAGGTACAAGACAGCTTTTCCTTGCCAATATCTCTCTTTTGCAAAGAGCTACGCATTGGAAAATTCAGGGCTATGTCGTGTAGATGATGGCCTAACAGGAGGCTTTAAAATTTTCTTTCTAGTGTCCTTCGTTTGGGAGAAAAATGCAAAGGTACAAGACAGCTTTTCCTTGCCAATATCTCTCTTTTGCAAAGAGCTACGCATTGGAAAATTCAGGGCTATGTCGTGTAGATGATGGCCTAACAGGAGGCTTTAAAATTTTCTTTCTAGTGTCCTTCGTTTGGGAGAAAAATGCAATGGTACAAGACAGCTTTTCCTTGCCAATATCTCTCTTTTGCAAAGAGCTGCGCATTGGAAAATTCAGGGCTATGTCGTGTAGATGATGGCCTAACAGGAGGCTTTAAAATTTTCTTTCTAGTGTCCTTCGTTTGGGAGAAAAATGCAAAGGTACAAGACAGCTTTTCCTTGCCAATATCTCTCTTTTGCAAAGAGCTGTGCATTGGAAAATTCAGGGCTATGTCGTGTAGATGATGGCCTAACAGGAGGCTTTAAAATTTTCTTTCTAGTGTCCTTCGTTTGGGAGAAAAATGCAATGGTACAAGACAGCTTTTCCTTGCCAATATCTCTCTTTTGCAAAGAGCTGCGCATTGGAAAATTCAGGGCTATGTCGTGTAGATGATGGCCTAACAGGAGGCTTTAAAATGTTCTTTCTAGTGTCCTTCGTTTGGGAGAAAAATGCAATGGTACGAGACAGCTTTTCCTTGCCAATATCTCTCTTTTGCAAAGAGCTGCGCATTGGAAAATTCAGGGCTATGTCGTGTAGATGATGGCCTAACAGGAGGCTTTAAAATGTTCTTTCTAGTGTCCTTCGTTTGGGAGAAAAATGCAATGGTACAAGACAGCTTTTCCTTGCCAATATCTCTCTTTTGCAAAGAGCTGCGCATTGGAAAATTCAGGGCTATGTCGTGTAGATGATGGCCTAACAGGAGGCTTTAAAATTTTCTTTCTAGTGTCCTTCGTTTGGGAGAAAAATGCAATGGTACAAGACAGCTTTTCCTTGCCAATATCTCTCTTTTGCAAAGAGCTGCGCATTGGAAAATTCAGGGCTATGTCGTGTAGATGATGGCCTAACAGGAGGCTTTCAAATTTTCTTTCTAGTTTCCTTCGTTTGGGAGAAAAATGCAAAGGTACAAGACAGCTTTTCCTTGCCAATATCTCTCTTTTGCAAAGAGCTGCGCATTGGAAAATTTAGGGCTATGTCGTGTAGATGATGGCCTAACAGGAGGCTTTAAAATTTTCTTTCTAGTGTCCTTCGTTTGGGAGAAAAATGCAATGGTACAAGACAGCTTTTCCTTGCCAATATCTCTCTATTGCAAAGAGCTGCGCATTGGAAAATTCAGGGCTATGTCGTGTAGATGATGGCCTAACAGGAGGCTTTAAAATGTTCTTTCTAGTGTCCTTCGTTTGGGAGAAAAATGCAATGGTACAAGACAGCTTTTCCTTGCCAATATATCTCTTTTGCAAAGAGCTGCGCATTGGAAAATTCAGGGCTATGTCGTGTAGATGATGGCCTAACAGGAGGCTTTAAAATGTTCTTTCTAGTGTCCTTCGTTTGGGAGAAAAATGCAATGGTACAAGACAGCTTTTCCTTGCCAATATCTCTCTTTTGCAAAGAGCTGCGCATTGGAAAATTCAGGGCTATGTCGTGTAGATGATGGCCTAACAGGAGGCTTTAAAATTTTCTTTCTAGTGTCCTTCGTTTGGGAGAAAAATGCAATGGTACAAGACAGCTTTTCCTTGCCAATATCTCTCTTTTGCAAAGAGCTGCGCATTGGAAAATTCAGGGCTATGTCGTGTAGATGATGGCCTAACAGGAGGCTTTAAAATTTTCTTTCTAGTGACCTTCGTTTGGGAGAAAAATGCAAAGGTACAAGACAGCTTTTCCTTGCCAATATCTCTCTTTTGCAAAGAGCTGCGCATTGGAAAATTCAGGGCTGTGTCGTGTAGACGATGGCCTAACAGGAGGCTTTAAAATGTTCTTTCTAGTGTCCTTCGTTTGGGAGAAAAATGCAATGGTACAAGACAGCTTTTCCTTGCCAATATCTCTCTTTTGCAAAGAGCTGCGCATTGGAAAATTCAGGGCTATGTCGTGCAGATGATGGCCTAACAGGAGGCTTTAAAATTTTCTTTCTAGTGTCCTTCGTTTGGGAGAAAAATGCAAAGGTACAAGACAGCTTTTCCTTGCCAATATCTCTCTTTTGCAAAGAGCTACGCATTGGAAAATTCAGGGCTATGTCGTGTAGATGATGGCCTAACAGGAGGCTTTAAAATTGTCTTTCTAGTGACCTTCGTTTGGGAGAAAAATGCAAAGGTACAAGACAGCTTTTCCTTGCCAATATCTCTCTTTTGCAAAGAGCTGCGCATTGGAAAATTCAGGGCTATGTCGTGTAGATGATGGCCTAAGAGGGGGCTTTAAAATTTTCTTTCTAGTGTCCTTCGTTTGGGAGAAAAATGCAAAGGTACAAGACAGCTTTTCCTTGCCAATATCTCTCTTTTGCAAAGAGCTACGCATTGGAAAATTCAGGGCTATGTCGTGTAGATGATGGCCTAACAGGAGGCTTTAAAATTTTCTTTCTAGTGTCCTTCGTTTGGGAGAAAAATGCAATGGTACAAGACAGCTTTTCCTTGCCAATATCTCTCTTTTGCAAAGAGCTGCGCATTGGAAAATTCAGGGCTATGTCGTGTAGATGATGGCCTAACAGGAGGCTTTAAAATTTTCTTTCTAGTGTCCTTCGTTTGGGAGAAAAATGCAAAGGTACAAGACAGCTTTTCCTTGCCAATATCTCTCTTTTGCAAAGAGCTACGCATTGGAAAATTCACGGCTATGTCGTGTAGATGATGGCCTAACAGGAGGCTTTAAAATTTTCTTTCTAGTGTCCTTCGTTTGGGAGAAAAATGCAATGGTACAAGACAGCTTTTCCTTGCCAATATCTCTCTTTTGCAAAGAGCTGCGCATTGGAAAATTCAGGGCTATGTCGTGTAGATGATGGCCTAACAGGAGGCTTTAAAATGTTCTTTCTAGTGTCCTTCGTTTGGGAGAAAAATGCAAAGGTACAAGACAGCTTTTCCTTGCCAATATCTCTCTTTTGCAAAGAGCTGCGCATTGGAAAATTCAGGGCTATGTCGTGTAGATGATGGCCTAACAGGAGGCTTTAAAATTTTCTTTCTAGTGTCCTTCGTTTGGGAGAAAAATGCAATGGTACAAGACAGCTTTTCCTTGCCAATATCTCTCTTTTGCAAAGAGCTGCGCATTGGAAAATTCAGGGCTATGTCGTGTAGATGATGGCCTAACAGGAGGCTTTAAAATGTTCTTTCTAGTGTCCTTCGTTTGGGAGAAAAATGCAATGGTACAAGACAGCTTTTCCTTGCCAATATCTCTCTTTTGCAAAGAGCTGCGCATTGGAAAATTCAGGGCTATGTCGTGTAGATGATGGCCTAACAGGAGGCTTTAAAATGTTCTTTCTAGTGTCCTTCGTTTGGGAGAAAAATGCAATGGTACAAGACAGCTTTTCCTTGCCAATATCTCTCTTTTGCAAAGAGCTGCGCATTGGAAAATTCAGGGCTATGTCGTGTAGATGATGGCCTAACAGGAGGCTTTAAAATGTTCTTTCTAGTGTCCTTCGTTTGGGAGAAAAATGCAATGGTACAAGACAGCTTTTCCTTGCCAATATCTCTCTTTTGCAAAGAGCTGCGCATTGGAAAATTCAGGGCTATGTCGTGTAGATGATGGCCTAACAGGAGGCTTTAAAATTTTCTTTCTAGTGACCTTCGTTTGGGAGAAAAATGCAAAGGTACAAGACAGCTTTTCCTTGCCAATATCTCTCTTTTGCAAAGAGCTGCGCATTGGAAAATTCAGGGCTATGTCGTGTAGATGATGGCCTAACAGGAGGCTTTAAAATGTTCTTTCTAGTGTCCTTCGTTTGGGAGAAAAATGCAATGGTACAAGACAGCTTTTCCTTGCCAATATCTCTCTTTTGCAAAGAGCTGCGCATTGGAAAATTCAGGGCTATGTCGTGTAGATGATGGCCTAACAGGAGGCTTTAAAATGTTCTTTCTAGTGTCCTTCGTTTGGGAGAAAAATGCAATGGTACAAGACAGCTTTTCCTTGCCAATATCTCTCTTTTGCAAAGAGCTGCGCATTGGAAAATTCAGGGCTATGTCGTGTAGATGATGGCCTAACAGGAGGCTTTAAAATGTTCTTTCTAGTGTCCTTCGTTTGGGAGAAAAATGCAATGGTACAAGACAGCTTTTCCTTGCCAATATCTCTCTTTTGCAAAGAGCTGCGCATTGGAAAATTCAGGGCTATGTCGTGTAGATGATGGCCTAACAGGAGGCTTTAAAATTTTCTTTCTAGTGACCTTCGTTTGGGAGAAAAATGCAAAGGTACAAGACAGCTTTTCCTTGCCAATATCTCTCTTTTGCAAAGAGCTGCGCATTGGAAAATTCAGGGCTATGTCGTGTAGATGATGGCCTAACAGGAGGCTTTAAAATGTTCTTTCTAGTGTCCTTCGTTTGGGAGAAAAATGCAATGGTACAAGACAGCTTTTCCTTGCCAATATCTCTCTTTTGCAAAGAGCTGCGCATTGGAAAATTCAGGGCTATGTCGTGTAGATGATGGCCTAACAGGAGGCTTTAAAATGTTCTTTCTAGTGTCCTTCGTTTGGGAGAAAAATGCAATGGTACAAGACAGATTTTCCTTGCCAATATCTCTCTTTTGCAAAGAGCTGCGCATTGGAAAATTCAGGGCTATGTCGTGTAGATGATGGCCTAACAGGAGGCTTTAAAATGTTCTTTCTAGTGTCCTTCGTTTGGGAGAAAAATGCAATGGTACAAGACAGCTTTTCCTTGCCAATATCTCTCTTTTGCAAAGAGCTGCGCATTGGAAAATTCAGGGCTATGTCGTGTAGATGATGGCCTAACAGGAGGCTTTAAAATTTTCTTTCTAGTGACCTTCGTTTGGGAGAAAAATGCAAAGGTACAAGACAGCTTTTCCTTGCCAATATCTCTCTTTTGCAAAGAGCTGCGCATTGGAAAATTCAGGGCTATGTCGTGTAGATGATGGCCTAACAGGAGGCTTTAAAATGTTCTTTCTAGTGTCCTTCGTTTGGGAGAAAAATGCAATGGTACAAGACAGCTTTTCCTTGCCAATATCTCTCTTTTGCAAAGAGCTGCGCATTGGAAAATTCAGGGCTATGTCGTGTAGATGATGGCCTAACAGGAGGCTTCAACATTTTCTTTCTAGTGTCCTTCGTTTGGGAGAAAAATGCAAAGGTACAAGACAGCTTTTCCTTGCCAATATCTCTCTTTTGCAAAGAGCTGCGCATTGGAAAATTCAGGGCTATGTCGTGTAGATGATGGCCTAACAGGAGGCTTTAAAATTTTCTTTCTAGTGTCCTTCGTTTGGGAGAAAAATGCAAAGGTACAAGACAGATTTTCCTTGCCAATATCTCTCTTTTGCAAAGAGCTACGCATTGGAAAATTCAGGGCTATGTCGTGTAGATGATGGCCTAACAGGAGGCTTTAAAATGTTCTTTCTAGTGTCCTTCGTTTGGGAGAAAAATGCAATGGTACAAGACAGCTTTTCCTTGCCAATATCTCTCTTTTGCAAAGAGCTGCGCATTGGAAAATTCAGGGCTATGTCGTGTAGATGATGGCCTAACAGGAGGCTTTAAAATTTTCTTTCTAGTGACCTTCGTTTGGGAGAAAAATGCAAAGGTACAAGACAGCTTTTCCTTGCCAATATCTCTCTTTTGCAAAGAGCTGCGCATTGGAAAATTCAGGGCTATGTCGTGTAGATGATGGCCTAACAGGAGGCTTTAAAATGTTCTTTCTAGTGTCCTTCGTTTGGGAGAAAAATGCAATGGTACAAGACAGCTTTTCCTTGCCAATATCTCTCTTTTGCAAAGAGCTGCGCATTGGAAAATTCAGGGCTATGTCGTGTAGATGATGGCCTAACAGGAGGCTTCAACATTTTCTTTCTAGTGTCCTTCGTTTGGGAGAAAAATGCAAAGGTACAAGACAGCTTTTCCTTGCCAATATCTCTCTTTTGCAAAGAGCTGCGCATTGGAAAATTCAGGGCTATGTCGTGTAGATGATGGCCTAACAGGAGGCTTTAAAATTTTCTTTCTAGTGTCCTTCGTTTGGGAGAAAAATGCAAAGGTACAAGACAGATTTTCCTTGCCAATATCTCTCTTTTGCAAAGAGCTACGCATTGGAAAATTCAGGGCTATGTCGTGTAGATGATGGCCTAACAGGAGGCTTTAAAATTTTCTTTCTAGTGTCCTTCGTTTGGGAGAAAAATGCAAAGGTACAAGACAGCTTTTCCTTGCCAATATCTCTCTTTTGCAAAGAGCTACGCATTGGAAAATTCAGGGCTATGTCGTGTAGATGATGGCCTAACAGGAGGCTTTAAAATTTTCTTTCTAGTGACCTTCGTTTGGGAGAAAAATGCAAAGGTACAAGACAGCTATTCCTTGCCAATATCTCTCTTTTGCAAAGAGCTGCGCATTGGAAAATTCAGGGCTATGTCGTGTAGATGATGGCCTAACAGGAGGCTTTAAAATTTTCTTTCTAGTGTCCTTCGTTTGGGAGAAAAATGCAATGGTACAAGACAGCTTTTCCTTGCCAATATCTCTCTTTTGCAAAGAGCTGCGCATTGGAAAATTCAGGGCTATGTCGTGTAGATGATGGCCTAACAGGAGGCTTTAAAATGTTCTTTCTAGTGTCCTTCGTTTGGGAGAAAAATGCAATGGTACAAGACAGCTTTTCCTTGCCAATATCTCTCTTTTGCAAAGAGCTGCGCATTGGAAAATTCAGGGCTATGTCGTGTAGATGATGGCCTAACAGTAGGCTTTAAAATGTTCTTTCTAGTGTCCTTCGTTTGGGAGAAAAATGCAATGGTACAAGACAGCTTTTCCTTGCCAATATCTCTCTTTTGCAAAGAGCTGCGCATTGGAAAATTCAGGGCTATGTCGTGTAGATGATGGCCTAACAGGAGGCTTTAAAATGTTCTTTCTAGTGTCCTTCGTTTGGGAGAAAAATGCAATGGTACAAGACAGCTTTTCCTTGCCAATATCTCTCTTTTGCAAAGAGCTGCGCATTGGAAAATTCAGGGCTATGTCGTGTAGATGATGGCCTAACAGGAGGCTTTAAAATGTTCTTTCTAGTGTCCTTCGTTTGGGAGAAAAATGCAATGGTACAAGACAGCTTTTCCTTGCCAATATCTCTCTTTTGCAAAGAGCTGCGCATTGGAAAATTCAGGGCTATGTCGTGTAGATGATGGCCTAACAGGAGGCTTTAAAATTTTCTTTCTAGTGACCTTCGTTTGGGAGAAAAATGCAAAGGTACAAGACAGCTTTTCCTTGCCAATATCTCTCTTTTGCAAAGAGCTGCGCATTGGAAAATTCAGGGCTATGTCGTGTAGATGATGGCCTAACAGGAGGCTTTAAAATGTTCTTTCTAGTGTCCTTCGTTTGGGAGAAAAATGCAATGGTACAAGACAGCTTTTCCTTGCCAATATCTCTCTTTTGCAAAGAGCTGCGCATTGGAAAATTCAGGGCTATGTCGTGTAGATGATGGCCTAACAGGAGGCTTTAAAATGTTCTTTCTAGTGTCCTTCGTTTGGGAGAAAAATGCAATGGTACAAGACAGCTTTTCCTTGCCAATATCTCTCTTTTGCAAAGAGCTGCGCATTGGAAAATTCAGGGCTATGTCGTGTAGATGATGGCCTAACAGGAGGCTTTAAAATTTTCTTTCTAGTTACCTTCGTTTGGGAGAAAAATGCAAAGGTACAAGACAGCTTTTCCTTGCCAATATCTCTCTTTTGCAAAGAGCTGCGCATTGGAAAATTCAGGGCTATGTCGTGTAGATGATGGCCTAACAGGAGGCTTTAAAATGTTTTTTCTAGTGTCCTTCGTTTGGGAGAAAAATGCAATGGTACAAGACAGCTTTTCCTTGCCAATATCTCTCTTTTGCAAAGAGCTGCGCATTGGAAAATTCAGGGCTATGTCGTGTAGATGATGGCCTAACAGGAGGCTTTAAAATTTTCTTTCTAGTGTCCTTCGTTTGGGAGAAAAATGCAAAGGTACAAGACAGCTTTTCCTTGCCAATATCTCTCTTTTGCAAAGAGCTGCGCATTGGAAAATTCAGGGCTATGTCGTGTAGATGATGGCCTAACAGGAGGCTTTAAAATTTTCTTTCTAGTGTCCTTCGTTTGGGAGAAAAATGCAAAGGTACAAGACAGATTTTCCTTGCCAATATCTCTCTTTTGCAAAGAGCTACGCATTGGAAAATTCAGGGCTATGTCGTGTAGATGATGGCCTAACAGGAGGCTTTAAAATTTTCTTTCTAGTGACCTTCGTTTGGGAGAAAAATGCAAAGGTACAAGACAGCTATTCCTTGCCAATATCTCTCTTTTGCAAAGAGCTGCGCATTGGAAAATTCAGGGCTATGTCGTGTAGATGATGGCCTAACAGGAGGCTTTAAAATTTTCTTTCTAGTGTCCTTCGTTTGGGAGAAAAATGCAAAGGTACAAGACAGCTTTTCCTTGCCAATATCTCTCTTTTGCAAAGAGCTACGCATTGGAAAATTCAGGGCTATGTCGTGTAGATGATGGCCTAACAGGAGGCTTTAAAATTTTCTTTCTAGTGTCCTTCGTTTGGGAGAAAAATGCAATGGTACAAGACAGCTTTTCCTTGCCAATATCTCTCTTTTGCAAAGAGCTGCGCATTGGAAAATTCAGGGCTATGTCGTGTAGATGATGGCCTAACAGGAGGCTTTAAAATTTTCTTTCTAGTGTCCTTCGTTTGGGAGAAAAATGCAAAGGTACAAGACAGCTTTTCCTTGCCAATATCTCTCTTTTGCAAAGAGCTGTGCATTGGAAAATTCAGGGCTATGTCGTGTAGATGATGGCCTAACAGGAGGCTTTAAAATTTTCTTTCTAGTGTCCTTCGTTTGGGAGAAAAATGCAATGGTACAAGACAGCTTTTCCTTGCCAATATCTCTCTTTTGCAAAGAGCTGCGCATTGGAAAATTCAGGGCTATGTCGTGTAGATGATGGCCTAACAGGAGGCTTTAAAATGTTCTTTCTAGTGTCCTTCGTTTGGGAGAAAAATGCAATGGTACAAGACAGCTTTTCCTTGCCAATATCTCTCTTTTGCAAAGAGCTGCGCATTGGAAAATTCAGGGCTATGTCGTGTAGATGATGGCCTAACAGGAGGCTTTAAAATGTTCTTTCTAGTGTCCTTCGTTTGGGAGAAAAATGCAATGGTACAAGACAGCTTTTCCTTGCCAATATCTCTCTTTTGCAAAGAGCTGCGCATTGGAAAATTCAGGGCTATGTCGTGTAGATGATGGCCTAACAGGAGGCTTTAAAATTTTCTTTCTAGTGTCCTTCGTTTGGGAGAAAAATGCAATGGTACAAGACAGCTTTTCCTTGCCAATATCTCTCTTTTGCAAAGAGCTGCGCATTGGAAAATTCAGGGCTATGTCGTGTAGATGATGGCCTAACAGGAGGCTTTAAAATTTTCTTTCTAGTGACCTTCGTTTGGGAGAAAAATGCAATGGTACAAGACAGCTTTTCCTTGCCAATATCTCTCTTTTGCAAAGAGCTGCGCATTGGAAAATTCAGGGCTATGTCGTGTAGATGATGGCCTAACAGGAGGCTTTAAAATTTTCTTTCTAGTGTCTTTCGTTTGGGAGAAAAATGCAAAGGTACAAGACAGCTTTTCCTTGCCAATATCTCTCTTTTGCAAAGAGCTACGCATTGGAAAATTCAGGGCTATGTCGTGTAGATGATGGCCTAACAGGAGGCTTTAAAATTTTCTTTCTAGTGTCCTTCGTTTGGGAGAAAAATGCAAAGGTACAAGACAGCTTTTCCTTGCCAATATCTCTCTTTTGCAAAGAGCTGCGCATTGGAAAATTCAGGGCTATGTCGTGTAGATGATGGCCTAACAGGAGGCTTTAAAATTTTCTTTCTAGTGTCCTTCGTTTGGGAGAAAAATGCAATGGTACAAGACAGCTTTTCCTTGCCAATATCTCTCTTTTGCAAAGAGCTGCGCATTGGAAAATTCAGGGCTATGTCGTGTAGATGATGGCCTAACAGGAGGCTTTAAAATGTTCTTTCTAGTGTCCTTCGTTTGGGAGAAAAATGCAATGGTACAAGACAGCTTTTCCTTGCCAATATCTCTCTTTTGCAAAGAGCTGCGCATTGGAAAATTCAGGGCTATGTCGTGTAGATGATGGCCTAACAGGAGGCTTTAAAATTTTCTTTCTAGTGACCTTCGTTTGGGAGAAAAATGCAATGGTACAAGACAGCTTTTCCTTGCCAATATCTCTCTTTTGCAAAGAGCTGCGCATTGGAAAATTCAGGGCTATGTCGTGTAGATGATGGCCTAACAGGAGGCTTTAAAATTTTCTTTCTAGTGTCTTTCGTTTGGGAGAAAAATGCAAAGGTACAAGACAGCTTTTCCTTGCCAATATCTCTCTTTTGCAAAGAGCTACGCATTGGAAAATTCAGGGAAATGTCGTGTAGATGATGGCCTAACAGGAGGCTTTAAAATTTTCTTTCTAGTGTCCTTCGTTTGGGAGAAAAATGCAAAGGTACAAGACAGCTTTTCCTTGCCAATATCTCTCTTTTGCAAAGAGCTGCGCATTGGAAAATTCAGGGCTATGTCGTGTAGATGATGGCCTAACAGGAGGCTTTAAAATTTTCTTTCTAGTGTCCTTCGTTTGGGAGAAAAATGCAATGGTACAAGACAGCTTTTCCTTGCCAATATCTCTCTTTTGCAAAGAGCTGCGCATTGGAAAATTCAGGGCTATGTCGTGTAGATGATGGCCTAACAGTAGGCTTTAAAATGTTCTTTCTAGTGTCCTTCGTTTGGGAGAAAAATGCAATGGTACAAGACAGCTTTTCCTTGCCAATATCTCTCTTTTGCAAAGAGCTGCGCATTGGAAAATTCAGGGCTATGTCGTGTAGATGATGGCCTAACAGGAGGCTTTAAAATGTTCTTTCTAGTGTCCTTCGTTTGGGAGAAAAATGCAATGGTACAAGACAGCTTTTCCTTGCCAATATCTCTCTTTTGCAAAGAGCTGCGCATTGGAAAATTCAGGGCTATGTCGTGTAGATGATGGCCTAACAGGAGGCTTTAAAATTTTCTTTCTAGTGTCCTTCGTTTGGGAGAAAAATGCAATGGTACAAGACAGCTTTTCCTTGCCAATATCTCTCTTTTGCAAAGAGCTGCGCATTGGAAAATTCAGGGCTATGTCGTGTAGATGATGGCCTAACAGGAGGCTTTAAAATTTTCTTTCTAGTGACCTTCGTTTGGGAGAAAAATGCAATGGTACAAGACAGCTTTTCCTTGCCAATATCTCTCTTTTGCAAAGAGCTGCGCATTGGAAAATTCAGGGCTATGTCGTGTAGATGATGGCCTAACAGGAGGCTTTAAAATTTTCTTTCTAGTGTCTTTCGTTTGGGAGAAAAATGCAAAGGTACAAGACAGCTTTTCCTTGCCAATATCTCTCTTTTGCAAAGAGCTACGCATTGGAAAATTCAGGGCTATGTCGTGTAGATGATGGCCTAACAGGAGGCTTTAAAATTTTCTTTCTAGTGTCCTTCGTTTGGGAGAAAAATGCAAAGGTACAAGACAGCTTTTCCTTGCCAATATCTCTCTTTTGCAAAGAGCTGCGCATTGGAAAATTCAGGGCTATGTCGTGTAGATGATGGCCTAACAGGAGGCTTTAAAATTTTCTTTCTAGTGTCCTTCGTTTGGGAGAAAAATGCAATGGTACAAGACAGCTTTTCCTTGCCAATATCTCTCTTTTGCAAAGAGCTGCGCATTGGAAAATTCAGGGCTATGTCGTGTAGATGATGGCCTAACAGGAGGCTTTAAAATGTTCTTTCTAGTGTCCTTCGTTTGGGAGAAAAATGCAATGGTACAAGACAGCTTTTCCTTGCCAATATCTCTCTTTTGCAAAGAGCTGCGCATTGGAAAATTCAGGGCTATGTCGTGTAGATGATGGCCTAACAGGAGGCTTTAAAATTTTCTTTCTAGTGACCTTCGTTTGGGAGAAAAATGCAATGGTACAAGACAGCTTTTCCTTGCCAATATCTCTCTTTTGCAAAGAGCTGCGCATTGGAAAATTCAGGGCTATGTCGTGTAGATGATGGCCTAACAGGAGGCTTTAAAATTTTCTTTCTAGTGTCTTTCGTTTGGGAGAAAAATGCAAAGGTACAAGACAGCTTTTCCTTGCCAATATCTCTCTTTTGCAAAGAGCTACGCATTGGAAAATTCAGGGAAATGTCGTGTAGATGATGGCCTAACAGGAGGCTTTAAAATTTTCTTTCTAGTGTCCTTCGTTTGGGAGAAAAATGCAAAGGTACAAGACAGCTTTTCCTTGCCAATATCTCTCTTTTGCAAAGAGCTGCGCATTGGAAAATTCAGGGCTATGTCGTGTAGATGATGGCCTAACAGGAGGCTTTAAAATTTTCTTTCTAGTGTCCTTCGTTTGGGAGAAAAATGCAATGGTACAAGACAGCTTTTCCTTGCCAATATCTCTCTTTTGCAAAGAGCTGCGCATTGGAAAATTCAGGGCTATGTCGTGTAGATGATGGCCTAACAGTAGGCTTTAAAATGTTCTTTCTAGTGTCCTTCGTTTGGGAGAAAAATGCAATGGTACAAGACAGCTTTTCCTTGCCAATATCTCTCTTTTGCAAAGAGCTGCGCATTGGAAAATTCAGGGCTATGTCGTGTAGATGATGGCCTAACAGGAGGCTTTAAAATGTTCTTTCTAGTGTCCTTCGTTTGGGAGAAAAATGCAATGGTACAAGACAGCTTTTCCTTGCCAATATCTCTCTTTTGCAAAGAGCTGCGCATTGGAAAATTCAGGGCTATGTCGTGTAGATGATGGCCTAACAGGAGGCTTTAAAATGTTCTTTCTAGTGTCCTTCGTTTGGGATAAAAATGCAATGGTACAAGACAGCTTTTCCTTGCCAATATCTCTCTTTTGCAAAGAGCTGCGCATTGGAAAATTCAGGGCTATGTCGTGTAGATGATGGCCTAACAGGAGGCTTTAAAATTTTCTTTCTAGTGACCTTCGTTTGGGAGAAAAATGCAATGGTACAAGACAGCTTTTCCTTGCCAATATCTCTCTTTTGCAAAGAGCTGCGCATTGGAACATTCAGGGCTATGTCGTGTAGATGATGGCCTAACAGGAGGCTTTAAAATTTTCTTTCTAGTGTCTTTCGTTTGGGAGAAAAATGCAAAGGTACAAGACAGCTTTTCCTTGCCAATATCTCTCTTTTGCAAAGAGCTACGCATTGGAAAATTCAGGGAAATGTCGTGTAGATGATGGCCTAACAGGAGGCTTTAAAATTTTCTTTCTAGTGTCCTTCGTTTGGGAGAAAAATGCAAAGGTACAAGACAGCTTTTCCTTGCCAATATCTCTCTTTTGCAAAGAGCTGCGCATTGGAAAATTCAGGGCTATGTCGTGTAGATGATGGCCTAACAGGAGGCTTTAAAATTTTCTTTCTAGTGTCCTTCGTTTGGGAGAAAAATGCAATGGTACAAGACAGCTTTTCCTTGCCAATATCTCTCTTTTGCAAAGAGCTGCGCATTGGAAAATTCAGGGCTATGTCGTGTAGATGATGGCCTAACAGTAGGCTTTAAAATGTTCTTTCTAGTGTCCTTCGTTTGGGAGAAAAATGCAATGGTACAAGACAGCTTTTCCTTGCCAATATCTCTCTTTTGCAAAGAGCTGCGCATTGGAAAATTCAGGGCTATGTCGTGTAGATGATGGCCTAACAGGAGGCTTTAAAATGTTCTTTCTAGTGTCCTTCGTTTGGGAGAAAAATGCAATGGTACAAGACAGCTTTTCCTTGCCAATATCTCTCTTTTGCAAAGAGCTGCGCATTGGAAAATTCAGGGCTATGTCGTGTAGATGATGGCCTAACAGGAGGCTTTAAAATTTTCTTTCTAGTGTCCTTCGTTTGGGAGAAAAATGCAATGGTACAAGACAGCTTTTCCTTGCCAATATCTCTCTTTTGCAAAGAGCTGCGCATTGGAAAATTCAGGGCTATGTCGTGTAGATGATGGCCTAACAGGAGGCTTTAAAATTTTCTTTCTAGTGACCTTCGTTTGGGAGAAAAATGCAATGGTACAAGACAGCTTTTCCTTGCCAATATCTCTCTTTTGCAAAGAGCTGCGCATTGGAAAATTCAGGGCTATGTCGTGTAGATGATGGCCTAACAGGAGGCTTTAAAATTTTCTTTCTAGTGTCTTTCGTTTGGGAGAAAAATGCAAAGGTACAAGACAGCTTTTCCTTGCCAATATCTCTCTTTTGCAAAGAGCTACGCATTGGAAAATTCAGGGCTATGTCGTGTAGATGATGGCCTAACAGGAGGCTTTAAAATTTTCTTTCTAGTGTCCTTCGTTTGGGAGAAAAATGCAAAGGTACAAGACAGCTTTTCCTTGCCAATATCTCTCTTTTGCAAAGAGCTGCGCATTGGAAAATTCAGGGCTATGTCGTGTAGATGATGGCCTAACAGGAGGCTTTAAAATTTTCTTTCTAGTGTCCTTCGTTTGGGAGAAAAATGCAATGGTACAAGACAGCTTTTCCTTGCCAATATCTCTCTTTTGCAAAGAGCTGCGCATTGGAAAATTCAGGGCTATGTCGTGTAGATGATGGCCTAACAGGAGGCTTTAAAATGTTCTTTCTAGTGTCCTTCGTTTGGGAGAAAAATGCAATGGTACAAGACAGCTTTTCCTTGCCAATATCTCTCTTTTGCAAAGAGCTGCGCATTGGAAAATTCAGGGCTATGTCGTGTAGATGATGGCCTAACAGGAGGCTTTAAAATTTTCTTTCTAGTGACCTTCGTTTGGGAGAAAAATGCAATGGTACAAGACAGCTTTTCCTTGCCAATATCTCTCTTTTGCAAAGAGCTGCGCATTGGAAAATTCAGGGCTATGTCGTGTAGATGATGGCCTAACAGGAGGCTTTAAAATTTTCTTTCTAGTGTCTTTCGTTTGGGAGAAAAATGCAAAGGTACAAGACAGCTTTTCCTTGCCAATATCTCTCTTTTGCAAAGAGCTACGCATTGGAAAATTCAGGGAAATGTCGTGTAGATGATGGCCTAACAGGAGGCTTTAAAATTTTCTTTCTAGTGTCCTTCGTTTGGGAGAAAAATGCAAAGGTACAAGACAGCTTTTCCTTGCCAATATCTCTCTTTTGCAAAGAGCTGCGCATTGGAAAATTCAGGGCTATGTCGTGTAGATGATGGCCTAACAGGAGGCTTTAAAATTTTCTTTCTAGTGTCCTTCGTTTGGGAGAAAAATGCAATGGTACAAGACAGCTTTTCCTTGCCAATATCTCTCTTTTGCAAAGAGCTGCGCATTGGAAAATTCAGGGCTATGTCGTGTAGATGATGGCCTAACAGTAGGCTTTAAAATGTTCTTTCTAGTGTCCTTCGTTTGGGAGAAAAATGCAATGGTACAAGACAGCTTTTCCTTGCCAATATCTCTCTTTTGCAAAGAGCTGCGCATTGGAAAATTCAGGGCTATGTCGTGTAGATGATGGCCTAACAGGAGGCTTTAAAATGTTCTTTCTAGTGTCCTTCGTTTGGGAGAAAAATGCAATGGTACAAGACAGCTTTTCCTTGCCAATATCTCTCTTTTGCAAAGAGCTGCGCATTGGAAAATTCAGGGCTATGTCGTGTAGATGATGGCCTAACAGGAGGCTTTAAAATTTTCTTTCTAGTGTCCTTCGTTTGGGAGAAAAATGCAATGGTACAAGACAGCTTTTCCTTGCCAATATCTCTCTTTTGCAAAGAGCTGCGCATTGGAAAATTCAGGGCTATGTCGTGTAGATGATGGCCTAACAGGAGGCTTTAAAATTTTCTTTCTAGTGACCTTCGTTTGGGAGAAAAATGCAATGGTACAAGACAGCTTTTCCTTGCCAATATCTCTCTTTTGCAAAGAGCTGCGCATTGGAAAATTCAGGGCTATGTCGTGTAGATGATGGCCTAACAGGAGGCTTTAAAATTTTCTTTCTAGTGTCTTTCGTTTGGGAGAAAAATGCAAAGGTACAAGACAGCTTTTCCTTGCCAATATCTCTCTTTTGCAAAGAGCTACGCATTGGAAAATTCAGGGCTATGTCGTGTAGATGATGGCCTAACAGGAGGCTTTAAAATTTTCTTTCTAGTGTCCTTCGTTTGGGAGAAAAATGCAAAGGTACAAGACAGCTTTTCCTTGCCAATATCTCTCTTTTGCAAAGAGCTGCGCATTGGAAAATTCAGGGCTATGTCGTGTAGATGATGGCCTAACAGGAGGCTTTAAAATTTTCTTTCTAGTGTCCTTCGTTTGGGAGAAAAATGCAATGGTACAAGACAGCTTTTCCTTGCCAATATCTCTCTTTTGCAAAGAGCTGCGCATTGGAAAATTCAGGGCTATGTCGTGTAGATGATGGCCTAACAGGAGGCTTTAAAATGTTCTTTCTAGTGTCCTTCGTTTGGGAGAAAAATGCAATGGTACAAGACAGCTTTTCCTTGCCAATATCTCTCTTTTGCAAAGAGCTGCGCATTGGAAAATTCAGGGCTATGTCGTGTAGATGATGGCCTAACAGGAGGCTTTAAAATTTTCTTTCTAGTGACCTTCGTTTGGGAGAAAAATGCAATGGTACAAGACAGCTTTTCCTTGCCAATATCTCTCTTTTGCAAAGAGCTGCGCATTGGAAAATTCAGGGCTATGTCGTGTAGATGATGGCCTAACAGGAGGCTTTAAAATTTTCTTTCTAGTGTCTTTCGTTTGGGAGAAAAATGCAAAGGTACAAGACAGCTTTTCCTTGCCAATATCTCTCTTTTGCAAAGAGCTACGCATTGGAAAATTCAGGGCTATGTCGTGTAGATGATGGCCTAACAGGAGGCTTTAAAATTTTCTTTCTAGTGTCCTTCGTTTGGGAGAAAAATGCAAAGGTACAAGACAGCTTTTCCTTGCCAATATCTCTCTTTTGCAAAGAGCTGCGCATTGGAAAATTCAGGGCTATGTCGTGTAGATGATGGCCTAACAGGAGGCTTTAAAATTTTCTTTCTAGTGTCCTTCGTTTGGGAGAAAAATGCAATGGTACAAGACAGCTTTTCCTTGCCAATATCTCTCTTTTGCAAAGAGCTGCGCATTGGAAAATTCAGGGCTATGTCGTGTAGATGATGGCCTAACAGGAGGCTTTAAAATGTTCTTTCTAGTGTCCTTCGTTTGGGAGAAAAATGCAATGGTACAAGACAGCTTTTCCTTGCCAATATCTCTCTTTTGCAAAGAGCTGCGCATTGGAAAATTCAGGGCTATGTCGTGTAGATGATGGCCTAACAGGAGGCTTTAAAATGTTCTTTCTAGTGTCCTTCGTTTGGGAGAAAAATGCAATGGTACAAGACAGCTTTTCCTTGCCAATATCTCTCTTTTGCAAAGAGCTGCGCATTGGAAAATTCAGGGCTATGTCGTGTAGATGATGGCCTAACAGGAGGCTTTAAAATTTTCTTTCTAGTGTCCTTCGTTTGGGAGAAAAATGCAATGGTACAAGACAGCTTTTCCTTGCCAATATCTCTCTTTTGCAAAGAGCTGCGCATTGGAAAATTCAGGGCTATGTCGTGTAGATGATGGCCTAACAGGAGGCTTTAAAATGTTCTTTCTAGTGTCCTTCGTTTGGGAGAAAAATGCAATGGTACAAGATAGCTTTTCCTTGCCAATATCTCTCTTTTGCAAAGAGCTGCGCATTGGAAAATTCAGGGCTATGTCGTGTAGATGATGGCCTAACAGGAGGCTTTAAAATTTTCTTTCTAGTGACCTTCGTTTGGGAGAAAAATGCAATGGTACAAGACAGCTTTTCCTTGCCAATATCTCTCTTTTGCAAAGAGCTGCGCATTGGAAAATTCAGGGCTATGTCGTGTAGATGATGGCCTAACAGGAGGCTTTAAAATTTTCTTTCTAGTGTCTTTCGTTTGGGAGAAAAATGCAAAGGTACAAGACAGCTTTTCCTTGCCAATATCTCTCTTTTGCAAAGAGCTACGCATTGGAAAATTCAGGGCTATGTCGTGTAGATGATGGCCTAACAGGAGGCTTTAAAATTTTCTTTCTAGTGTCCTTCGTTTGGGAGAAAAATGCAAAGGTACAAGACAGCTTTTCCTTGCCAATATCTCTCTTTTGCAAAGAGCTGCGCATTGGAAAATTCAGGGCTATGTCGTGTAGATGATGGCCTAACAGGAGGCTTTAAAATTTTCTTTCTAGTGTCCTTCGTTTGGGAGAAAAATGCAATGGTACAAGACAGCTTTTCCTTGCCAATATCTCTCTTTTGCAAAGAGCTGCGCATTGGAAAATTCAGGGCTATGTCGTGTAGATGATGGCCTAACAGGAGGCTTTAAAATGTTCTTTCTAGTGTCCTTCGTTTGGGAGAAAAATGCAATGGTACAAGACAGCTTTTCCTTGCCAATATCTCTCTTTTGCAAAGAGCTGCGCATTGGAAAATTCAGGGCTATGTCGTGTAGATGATGGCCTAACAGGAGGCTTTAAAATGTTCTTTCTAGTGTCCTTCGTTTGGGAGAAAAATGCAATGGTACAAGACAGCTTTTCCTTGCCAATATCTCTCTTTTGCAAAGAGCTGCGCATTGGAAAATTCAGGGCTATGTCGTGTAGATGATGGCCTAACAGGAGGCTTTAAAATGTTCTTTCTAGTGTCCTTCGTTTGGGAGAAAAATGCAATGGTACAAGACAGCTTTTCCTTGCCAATATCTCTCTTTTGCAAAGAGCTGCGCATTGGAAAATTCAGGGCTATGTCGTGTAGATGATGGCCTAACAGGAGGCTTTAAAATTTTCTTTCTAGTGTCCTTCGTTTGGGAGAAAAATGCAAAGGTACAAGACAGCTTTTCCTTGCCAATATCTCTCTTTTGCAAAGAGCTACGCATTGGAAAATTCAGGGCTATGTCGTGTAGATGATGGCCTAACAGGAGGCTTTAAAATTTTCTTTCTAGTGACCTTCGTTTGGGAGAAAAATGCAAAGGTACAAGACAGCTTTTCCTTGCCAATATCTCTCTTTTGCAAAGAGCTGCGCATTGGAAAATTCAGGGCTATGTCGTGTAGATGATGGCCTAACAGGAGGCTTTAAAATTTTCTTTCTAGTGTCTTTCGTTTGGGAGAAAAATGCAAAGGTACAAGACAGCTTTTCCTTGCCAATATCTCTCTTTTGCAAAGAGCTACGCATTGGAAAATTCAGGGCTATGTCGTGTAGATGATGGCCTAACAGGAGGCTTTAAAATTTTCTTTCTAGTGTCCTTCGTTTGGGAGAAAAATGCAATGGTACAAGACAGCTTTTCCTTGCCAATATCTCTCTTTTGCAAAGAGCTGCGCATTGGAAAATTCAGGGCTATGTCGTGTAGATGATGGCCTAACAGGAGGCTTTAAAATTTTCTTTCTAGTGTCCTTCGTTTGGGAGAAAAATGCAAAGGTACAAGACAGATTTTCCTTGCCAATATCTCTCTTTTGCAAAGAGCTACGCATTGGAAAATTCAGGGCTATGTCGTGTAGATGATGGCCTAACAGGAGGCTTTAAAATTTTCTTTCTAGTGTCCTTCGTTTGGGAGAAAAATGCAAAGGTACAAGACAGCTTTTCCTTGCCAATATCTCTCTTTTGCAAAGAGCTACGCATTGGAAAATTCAGGGCTATGTCGTGTAGATGATGGCCTAACGGGAGGCTTTAAAATTTTCTTTCTAGTGACCTTCGTTTGGGAGAAAAATGCAAAGGTACAAGACAGCTTTTCCTTGCCAATATCTCTCTTTTGCAAAGAGCTGCGCATTGGAAAATTCAGGGCTATGTCGTGTAGATGATGGCCTAACAGGAGGCTTTAAAATTTTCTTTCTAGTGTCCTTCGTTTGGGAGAAAAATGCAAAGGTACAAGACAGCTTTTCCTTGCCAATATCTATCTTTTGCAAAGAGCTACGCATTGGAAAATTCAGGGCTATGTCGTGTAGATGATGGCCTAACAGGAGGCTTTAAAATTTTCTTTCTAGTGTCCTTCGTTTGGGAGAAAAATGCAATGGTACAAGACAGCTTTTCCTTGCCAATATCTCTCTTTTGCAAAGAGCTGCGCATTGGAAAATTCAGGGCTATGTCGTGTAGATGATTGCCTAACAGGAGGCTTTAAAATTTTCTTTCTAGTGTCCTTCGTTTGGGAGAAAAATGCAAAGGTACAAGACAGCTTTTCCTTGCCAATATCTCTCTTTTGCAAAGAGCTGTGCATTGGAAAATTCAGGGCTATGTCGTGTAGATGATGGCCTAACAAGAGGCTTTAAAATTTTCTTTCTAGTGTCCTTCGTTTGGGAGAAAAATGCAATGGTACAAGACAGCTTTTCCTTGCCAATATCTCTCTTTTGCAAAGAGCTGCGCATTGGAAAATTCAGGGCTATGTCGTGTAGATGATGGCCTAACAGGAGGCTTTAAAATGTTCTTTCTAGTGTCCTTCGTTTTGGAGAAAAATGCAATGGTACAAGACAGCTTTTCCTTGCCAATATCTCTCTTTTGCAAAGAGCTGCGCATTGGAAAATTCAGGGCTATGTCGTGTAGATGATGGCCTAACAGGAGGCTTTAAAATGTTCTTTCTAGTGTCCTTCGTTTGGGAGAAAAATGCAATGGTACAAGACAGCTTTTCCTTGCCAATATCTCTCTTTTGCAAAGAGCTGCGCATTGGAAAATTCAGGGCTATGTCGTGTAGATGATGGCCTAACAGGAGGCTTTAAAATTTTCTTTCTAGTGTCTTTCGTTTGGGAGAAAAATGCAAAGGTACAAGACAGCTTTTCCTTGCCAATATCTCTCTTTTGCAAAGAGCTACGCATTGGAAAATTCAGGGCTATGTCGTGTAGATGATGGCCTAACAGGAGGCTTTAAAATTTTCTTTCTAGTGTCCTTCGTTTGGGAGAAAAATGCAAAGGTACAAGACAGCTTTTCCTTGCCAATATCTCTCTTTTGCAAAGAGCTGCGCATTGGAAAATTCAGGGCTATGTCGTGTAGATGATGGCCTAACAGGAGGCTTTAAAATTTTCTTTCTAGTGTCCTTCGTTTGGGAGAAAAATGCAATGGTACAAGACAGCTTTTCCTTGCCAATATCTCTCTTTTGCAAAGAGCTGCGCATTGGAAAATTCAGGGCTATGTCGTGTAGATGATGGCCTAACAGGAGGCTTTAAAATGTTCTTTCTAGTGTCCTTCGTTTGGGAGAAAAATGCAATGGTACAAGACAGCTTTTCCTTGCCAATATCTCTCTTTTGCAAAGAGCTGCGCATTGGAAAATTCAGGGCTATGTCGTGTAGATGATGGCCTAACAGGAGGCTTTAAAATTTTCTTTCTAGTGACCTTCGTTTGGGAGAAAAATGCAATGGTACAAGACAGCTTTTCCTTGCCAATATCTCTCTTTTGCAAAGAGCTGCGCATTGGAAAATTCAGGGCTATGTCGTGTAGATGATGGCCTAACAGGAGGCTTTAAAATTTTCTTTCTAGTGTCTTTCGTTTGGGAGAAAAATGCAAAGGTACAAGACAGCTTTTCCTTGCCAATATCTCTCTTTTGCAAAGAGCTACGCATTGGAAAATTCAGGGCTATGTCGTGTAGATGATGGCCTAACAGGAGGCTTTAAAATTTTCTTTCTAGTGTCCTTCGTTTGGGAGAAAAATGCAAAGGTACAAGACAGCTTTTCCTTGCCAATATCTCTCTTTTGCAAAGAGCTGCGCATTGGAAAATTCAGGGCTATGTCGTGTAGATGATGGCCTAACAGGAGGCTTTAAAATTTTCTTTCTAGTGTCCTTCGTTTGGGAGAAAAATGCAATGGTACAAGACAGCTTTTCCTTGCCAATATCTCTCTTTTGCAAAGAGCTGCGCATTGGAAAATTCAGGGCTATGTCGTGTAGATGATGGCCTAACAGGAGGCTTTAAAATTTTCTTTCTAGTGTCCTTCGTTTGGGAGAAAAATGCAATGGTACAAGACAGCTTTTCCTTGCCAATATCTCTCTTTTGCAAAGAGCTGCGCATTGGAAAATTCAGGGCTATGTCGTGTAGATGATGGCCTAACAGGAGGCTTTAAAATTTTCTTTCTAGTGACCTTCGTTTGGGAGAAAAATGCAAAGGTACAAGACAGCTTTTCCTTGCCAATATCTCTCTTTTGCAAAGAGCTGCGCATTGGAAAATTCAGGGCTATGTCGTGTAGATGATGGCCTAACAGGAGGCTTTAAAATTTTCTTTCTAGTGTCCTTCGTTTGGGAGAAAAATGCAAAGGTACAAGACAGCTTTTCCTTGCCAATATCTCTCTTTTGCAAAGAGCTACGCATTGGAAAATTCAGGGCTATGTCGTGTAGATGATGGCCTAACAGGAGGCTTTAAAATTTTCTTTCTAGTGACCTTCGTTTGGGAGAAAAATGCAAAGGTACAAGACAGCTTTTCCTTGCCAATATCTCTCTTTTGCAAAGAGCTGCGCATTGGAAAATTCAGGGCTATGTCGTGTAGATGATGGCCTAACAGGAGGCTTTAAAATTTTCTTTCTAGTGTCTTTCGTTTGGGAGAAAAATGCAAAGGTACAAGACAGCTTTTCCTTGCCAATATCTCTCTTTTGCAAAGAGCTACGCATTGGAAAATTCAGGGCTATGTCGTGTAGATGATGGCCTAACAGGAGGCTTTAAAATTTTCTTTCTAGTGTCCTTCGTTTGGGAGAAAAATGCAATGGTACAAGACAGCTTTTCCTTGCCAATATCTCTCTTTTGCAAAGAGCTGCGCATTGGAAAATTCAGGGCTATGTCGTGTAGATGATGGCCTAACAGGAGGCTTTAAAATTTTCTTTCTAGTGTCCTTCGTTTGGGAGAAAAATGCAAAGGTACAAGACAGCATTTCCTTGCCAATATCTCTCTTTTGCAAAGAGCTACGCATTGGAAAATTCAGGGCTATGTCGTGTAGATGATGGCCTAACAGGAGGCTTTAAAATTTTCTTTCTAGTGACCTTCGTTTGGGAGAAAAATGCAAAGGTACAAGACAGCTTTTCCTTGCCAATATCTCTCTTTTGCAAAGAGCTGCGCATTGGAAAATTCAGGGCTATGTCGTGTAGATGATGGCCTAACAGGAGGCTTTAAAATTTTCTTTCTAGTGTCCTTCGTTTGGGAGAAAAATGCAAAGGTACAAGACAGCTTTTTCCTTGCCAATATCTCTCTTTTGCAAAGAGCTACGCATTGGAAAATTCAGGGCTATGTCGTGTAGATGATGGCCTAACAGAAGGCTTTAAAATTTTCTTTCTAGTGTCCTTCGTTTGGGAGAAAAATGCAATGGTACAAGACAGCTTTTCCTTGCCAATATCTCTCTTTTGCAAAGAGCTGCGCATTGGAAAATTCAGGGCTATGTCGTGTAGATGATGGCCTAACAGGAGGCTTTAAAATTTTCTTTCTAGTGTCCTTCGTTTGGGAGAAAAATGCAAAGGTACAAGACAGCTTTTCCTTGCCAATATCTCTCTTTTTCAAAGAGCTGCGCATTGGAAAATTCAGGGCTATGTCGTGTAGATGATGGCCTAACAGGAGGCTTTAAAATTTTCTTTCTAGTGTCCTTCGTTTGGGAGAAAAATGCAATGGTACAAGACAGCTTTTCCTTGCCAATATCTCTCTTTTGCAAAGAGCTGCGCATTGGAAAATTCAGGGCTATGTCGTGTAGATGATGGCCTAACAGGAGGCTTTAAAATTTTCTTTCTAGTGTCCTTCGTTTGGGAGAAAAATGCAAAGGTACAAGACAGCTTTTCCTTGCCAATATCTCTCTTTTGCAAAGAGCTACGCATTGGAAAATTCAGGGCTATATCGTGTAGATGATGGCCTAACAGGAGGCTTTAAAATTTTCTTTCTAGTGTCCTTCGTTTGGGAGAAAAATGCAATGGTACAAAACAGCTTTTCCTTGCCAATATCTCTCTTTTGCAAAGAGCTGCGCATTGGAAAATTCAGGGCTATGTCGTGTAGATGATGGCCTAACAGGAGGCTTTAAAATTTTCTTTCTAGTGTCCTTCGTTTGGGAGAAAAATGCAAAGGTACAAGACAGCTTTTCCTTGCCAATATCTCTCTTTTGCAAAGAGCTGCGCATTGGAAAATTCAGGGCTATGTCGTGTAGATGATGGCCTAACAGGGGGCTTTAAAATTTTCTTTCTAGTGACCTTCGTTTGGGAGAAAAATGCAAAGGTACAAGACAGCTTTTCCTTGCCAATATCTCTCTTTTGCAAAGAGCTGCGCATTGGAAAATTCAGGGCTATGTCGTGTAGATGATGGCCTAACAGGAGGCTTTAAAATTTTCTTTCTAGTGTCCTTCGTTTGGGAGAAAAATGCAATGGTACAAGACAGCTTTTCCTTGCCAATATCTCTCTTTTGCAAAGAGCTGCGCATTGGAAAATTCAGGGCTATGTCGTGTAGATGATGGCCTAACAGGAGTCTTTAAAATTTTCTTTCTAGTGTCCTTCGTTTGGGAGAAAAATGCAAAGGTACAAGACAGCTTTTCCTTGCCAATATCTCTCTTTTGCAAAGAGCTACGCATTGGAAAATTCAGGGCTATGTCGTGTAGATAATGGCCTAACAGGAGGCTTTAAAATTTTCTTTCTAGTGTCCTTCGTTTGGGAGAAAAATGCAATGGTACAAGACAGCTTTTCATTGCCAATATCTCTCTTTTGCAAAGAGCTGCGCATTGGAAAATTCAGGGCTATGTCGTGTAGATGATGGCCTAACAGGAGGCTTTAAAATTTTCTTTCTAGTGTCCTTCGTTTGGGAGAAAAATGCAATGGTACAAGACAGCTTTTCCTTGCCAATATCTCTCTTTTGCAAAGAGCTGCGCATTGGAAAATTCAGGGCTATGTCGTGTAGATGATGGCCTAACAGGAGGCTTTAAAATTTTCTTTCTAGTGTCCTTCGTTTGGGAGAAAAATGCAAAGGTACAAGACAGCATTTCCTTGCCAATATCTCTCTTTTGCAAAGAGCTACGCATTGGAAAATTCAGGGCTATGTCGTGTAGATGATGGCCTAACAGGAGGCTTTAAAATTTTCTTTCTAGTGTCCTTCGTTTGGGAGAAAAATGCAATGGTACAAGACAGCTTTTCCTTGCCAATATCTCTCTTTTGCAAAGAGCTGCGCATTGGAAAATTCAGGGCTATGTCGTGTAGATGATGGCCTAACAGGAGGCTTTAAAATGTTCTTTCTAGTGTCCTTCGTTTGGGAGAAAAATGCAATGGTACAAGACAGCTTTTCCTTGCCAATATCTCTCTTTTGCAAAGAGCTGCGCATTGGAAAATTCAGGGCTATGTCGTGTAGATGATGGCCTAACAGGAGGCTTTAAAATGTTCTTTCTAGTGTCCTTCGTTTGGGAGAAAAATGCAATGGTACAAGACAGCTTTTCCTTGCCAATATCTCTCTTTTGCAAAGAGCTGCGCATTGGAAAATTCAGGGCTATGTCGTGTAGATGATGGCCTAACAGGAGGCTTTAAAATTTTCTTTCTAGTGACCTTCGTTTGGGAGAAAAATGCAAAGGTACAAGACAGCTTTTCCTTGCCAATATCTCTCTTTTGCAAAGAGCTGCGCATTGGAAAATTCAGGGCTATGTCGTGTAGATGATGGCCTAACAGGAGGCTTTAAAATTTTCTTTCTAGTGTCCTTCGTTTGGGAGAAAAATGCAAAGGTACAAGACAGCTTTTCCTTGCCAATATCTCTCTTTTGCAAAGAGCTACGCATTGGAAAATTCAGGGCTATGTCGTGTAGATGATGGCCTAACAGGAGGCTTTAAAATTTTCTTTCTAGTGTCCTTCGTTTGGGAGAAAAATGCAATGGTACAAGACAGCTTTTCCTTGCCAATATCTCTCTTTTGCAAAGAGCTGCGCATTGGAAAATTCAGGGCTATGTCGTGTAGATGATGGCCTAACAGGAGGCTTTAAAATTTTCTTTCTAGTGTCCTTCGTTTGGGAGAAAAATGCAAAGGTACAAGACAGCTTTTCCTTGCCAATATCTCTCTTTTGCAAAGAGCTGCGCATTGGAAAATTCAGGGCTATGTCGTGTAGATGATGGCCTAACAGGAGGCTTTAAAATTTTCTTTCTAGTGTCCTTCGTTTGGGAGAAAAATGCAATGGTACAAGACAGCTTTTCCTTGCCAATATCTCTCTTTTGCAAAGAGCTGCGCATTGGAAAATTCAGGGCTATGTCGTGTAGATGATGGCCTAACAGGAGGCTTTAAAATTTTCTTTCTAGTGTCCTTCGTTTGGGAGAAAAATGCAAAGGTACAAGACAGCTTTTCCTTGCCAATATCTCTCTTTTGCAAAGAGCTACGCATTGGAAAATTCAGGGCTATATCGTGTAGATGATGGCCTAACAGGAGGCTTTAAAATTTTCTTTCTAGTGTCCTTCGTTTGGGAGAAAAATGCAATGGTACAAAACAGCTTTTCCTTGCCAATATCTCTCTTTTGCAAAGAGCTGCGCATTGGAAAATTCAGGGCTATGTCGTGTAGATGATGGCCTAACAGGAGGCTTTAAAATTTTCTTTCTAGTGTCCTTCGTTTGGGAGAAAAATGCAAAGGTACAAGACAGCTTTTCCTTGCCAATATCTCTCTTTTGCAAAGAGCTGCGCATTGGAAAATTCAGGGCTATGTCGTGTAGATGATGGCCTAACAGGGGGCTTTAAAATTTTCTTTCTAGTGAACTTCGTTTGGGAGAAAAATGCAAAGGTACAAGACAGCTTTTCCTTGCCAATATCTCTCTTTTGCAAAGAGCTACGCATTGGAAAATTCAGGGCTATGTCGTGTAGATGATGGCCTAACAGGAGGCTTTAAAATTTTCTTTCTAGTGTCCTTCGTTTGGGAGAAAAATGCAATGGTACAAGACAGCTTTTCCTTGCCAATATCTCTCTTTTGCAAAGAGCTGCGCATTGGAAAATTCAGGGCTATGTCGTGTAGATGATGGCCTAACAGGAGGCTTTAAAATTTTCTTTCTAGTGTCCTTCGTTTGGGAGAAAAATGCAAAGGTACAAGACAGCATTTCCTTGCCAATATCTCTCTTTTGCAAAGAGCTACGCATTGGAAAATTCAGGGCTATGTCGTGTAGATGATGGCCTAACAGGAGGCTTTAAAATTTTCTTTCTAGTGTCCTTCGTTTGGGAGAAAAATGCAATGGTACAAGACAGCTTTTCCTTGCCAATATCTCTCTTTTGCAAAGAGCTGCGCATTGGAAAATTCAGGGCTATGTCGTGTAGATGATGGCCTAACAGGAGGCTTTAAAATGTTCTTTCTAGTGTCCTTCGTTTGGGAGAAAAATGCAATGGTACAAGACAGCTTTTCCTTGCCAATATCTCTCTTTTGCAAAGAGCTGCGCATTGGAAAATTCAGGGCTATGTCGTGTAGATGATGGCCTAACAGGAGGCTTTAAAATGTTCTTTCTAGTGTCCTTCGTTTGGGAGAAAAATGCAATGGTACAAGACAGCTTTTCCTTGCCAATATCTCTCTTTTGCAAAGAGCTGCGCATTGGAAAATTCAGGGCTATGTCGTGTAGATGATGGCCTAACAGGAGGCTTTAAAATTTTCTTTCTAGTGTCCTTCGTTTGGGAGAAAAATGCAATGGTACAAGACAGCTTTTCCTTGCCAATATCTCTCTTTTGCAAAGAGCTGCGCATTGGAAAATTCAGGGCTATGTCGTGTAGATGATGGCCTAACAGGAGGCTTTAAAATTTTCTTTCTAGTGACCTTCGTTTGGGAGAAAAATGCAAAGGTACAAGACAGCTTTTCCTTGCCAATATCTCTCTTTTGCAAAGAGCTGCGCATTGGAAAATTCAGGGCTATGTCGTGTAGATGATGGCCTAACAGGAGGCTTTAAAATTTTCTTTCTAGTGTCCTTCGTTTGGGAGAAAAATGCAAAGGTACAAGACAGCTTTTCCTTGCCAATATCTCTCTTTTGCAAAGAGCTACGCATTGGAAAATTCAGGGCTATGTCGTGTAGATGATGGCCTAACAGGAGGCTTTAAAATTTTCTTTCTAGTGACCTTCGTTTGGGAGAAAAATGCAAAGGTACAAGACAGCTTTTCCTTGCCAATATCTCTCTTTTGCAAAGAGCTGCGCATTGGAAAATTCAGGGCTATGTCGTGTAGATGATGGCCTAACAGGAGGCTTTAAAATTTTCTTTCTAGTGTCTTTCGTTTGGGAGAAAAATGCAAAGGTACAAGACAGCTTTTCCTTGCCAATATCTCTCTTTTGCAAAGAGCTACGCATTGGAAAATTCAGGGCTATGTCGTGTAGATGATGGCCTAACAGGAGGCTTTAAAATTTTCTTTCTAGTGTCCTTCGTTTGGGAGAAAAATGCAATGGTACAAGACAGCTTTTCCTTGCCAATATCTCTCTTTTGCAAAGAGCTGCGCATTGGAAAATTCAGGGCTATGTCGTGTAGATGATGGCCTAACAGGAGGCTTTAAAATTTTCTTTCTAGTGTCCTTCGTTTGGGAGAAAAATGCAAAGGTACAAGACAGCATTTCCTTGCCAATATCTCTCTTTTGCAAAGAGCTACGCATTGGAAAATTCAGGGCTATGTCGTGTAGATGATGGCCTAACAGGAGGCTTTAAAATTTTCTTTCTAGTGACCTTCGTTTGGGAGAAAAATGCAAAGGTACAAGACAGCTTTTCCTTGCCAATATCTCTCTTTTGCAAAGAGCTGCGCATTGGAAAATTCAGGGCTATGTCGTGTAGATGATGGCCTAACAGGAGGCTTTAAAATTTTCTTTCTAGTGTCCTTCGTTTGGGAGAAAAATGCAAAGGTACAAGACAGCTTTTCCTTGCCAATATCTCTCTTTTGCAAAGAGCTACGCATTGGAAAATTCAGGGCTATGTCGTGTAGATGATGGCCTAACAGGAGGCTTTAAAATTTTCTTTCTAGTGTCCTTCGTTTGGGAGAAAAATGCAATGGTACAAGACAGCTTTTCCTTGCCAATATCTCTCTTTTGCAAAGAGCTGCGCATTGGAAAATTCAGGGCTATGTCGTGTAGATGATGGCCTAACAGGAGGCTTTAAAATTTTCTTTCTAGTGTCCTTCGTTTGGGAGAAAAATGCAAAGGTACAAGACAGCTTTTCCTTGCCAATATCTCTCTTTTGCAAAGAGCTGCGCATTGGAAAATTCAGGGCTATGTCGTGTAGATGATGGCCTAACAGGAGGCTTTAAAATTTTCTTTCTAGTGTCCTTCGTTTGGGAGAAAAATGCAATGGTACAAGACAGCTTTTCCTTGCCAATATCTCTCTTTTGCAAAGAGCTGCGCATTGGAAAATTCAGGGCTATGTCGTGTAGATGATGGCCTAACAGGAGGCTTTAAAATTTTCTTTCTAGTGTCCTTCGTTTGGGAGAAAAATGCAAAGGTACAAGACAGCTTTTCCTTGCCAATATATCTCTTTTGCAAAGAGCTACGCATTGGAAAATTCAGGGCTATATCGTGTAGATGATGGCCTAACAGGAGGCTTTAAAATTTTCTTTCTAGTGTCCTTCGTTTGGGAGAAAAATGCAATGGTACAAAACAGCTTTTCCTTGCCAATATCTCTCTTTTGCAAAGAGCTGCGCATTGGAAAATTCAGGGCTATGTCGTGTAGATGATGGCCTAACAGGAGGCTTTAAAATTTTCTTTCTAGTGTCCTTCGTTTGGGAGAAAAATGCAAAGGTACAAGACAGCTTTTCCTTGCCAATATCTCTCTTTTGCAAAGAGCTGCGCATTGGAAAATTCAGGGCTATGTCGTGTAGATGATGGCCTAACAGGGGGCTTTAAAATTTTCTTTCTAGTGACCTTCGTTTGGGAGAAAAATGCAAAGGTACAAGACAGCTTTTCCTTGCCAATATCTCTCTTTTGCAAAGAGCTGCGCATTGGAAAATTCAGGGCTATGTCGTGTAGATGATGGCCTAACAGGAGGCTTTAAAATTTTCTTTCTAGTGTCCTTCGTTTGGGAGAAAAATGCAATGGTACAAGACAGCTTTTCCTTGCCAATATCTCTCTTTTGCAAAGAGCTGCGCATTGGAAAATTCAGGGCTATGTCGTGTAGATGATGGCCTAACAGGAGTCTTTAAAATTTTCTTTCTAGTGTCCTTCGTTTGGGAGAAAAATGCAAAGGTACAAGACAGCTTTTCCTTGCCAATATCTCTCTTTTGCAAAGAGCTACGCATTGGAAAATTCAGGGCTATGTCGTGTAGATAATGGCCTAACAGGAGGCTTTAAAATTTTCTTTCTAGTGTCCTTCGTTTGGGAGAAAAATGCAATGGTACAAGACAGCTTTTCATTGCCAATATCTCTCTTTTGCAAAGAGCTGCGCATTGGAAAATTCAGGGCTATGTCGTGTAGATGATGGCCTAACAGGAGGCTTTAAAATTTTCTTTCTAGTGTCCTTCGTTTGGGAGAAAAATGCAAAGGTACAAGACAGCTTTTCCTTGCCAATATCTCTCTTTTGCAAAGAGCTACGCATTGGAAAATTCAGGGCTATGTCGTGTAGATGATGGCCTAACAGGAGGCTTTAAAATTTTCTTTCTAGTGTCCTTCGTTTGGGAGAAAAATGCAATGGTACAAGACAGCTTTTCCTTGCCAATATCTCTCTTTTGCAAAGAGCTGCGCATTGGAAAATTCAGGGCTATGTCGTGTAGATGATGGCCTAACAGGAGGCTTTAAAATTTTCTTTCTAGTGTCCTTCGTTTGGGAGAAAAATGCAAAGGTACAAGACAGCATTTCCTTGCCAATATCTCTCTTTTGCAAAGAGCTACGCATTGGAAAATTCAGGGCTATGTCGTGTAGATGATGGCCTAACAGGAGGCTTTAAAATTTTCTTTCTAGTGACCTTCGTTTGGGAGAAAAATGCAAAGGTACAAGACAGCTTTTCCTTGCCAATATCTCTCTTTTGCAAAGAGCTGCGCATTGGAAAATTCAGGGCTATGTCGTGTAGATGATGGCCTAACAGGAGGCTTTAAAATTTTCTTTCTAGTGTCCTTCGTTTGGGAGAAAAATGCAAAGGTACAAGACAGCTTTTCCTTGCCAATATCTCTCTTTTGCAAAGAGCTACGCATTGGAAAATTCAGGGCTATGTCGTGTAGATGATGGCCTAACAGGAGGCTTTAAAATTTTCTTTCTAGTGTCCTTCGTTTGGGAGAAAAATGCAATGGTACAAGACAGCTTTTCCTTGCCAATATCTCTCTTTTGCAAAGAGCTGCGCATTGGAAAATTCAGGGCTATGTCGTGTAGATGATGGCCTAACAGGAGGCTTTAAAATTTTCTTTCTAGTGTCCTTCGTTTGGGAGAAAAATGCAAAGGTACAAGACAGCTTTTTCTTGCCAATATCTCTCTTTTGCAAAGAGCTGCGCATTGGAAAATTCAGGGCTATGTCGTGTAGATGATGGCCTAACAGGAGGCTTTAAAATTTTCTTTCTAGTGTCCTTCGTTTGGGAGAAAAATGCAATGGTACAAGACAGCTTTTCCTTGCCAATATCTCTCTTTTGCAAAGAGCTGCGCATTGGAAAATTCAGGGCTATGTCGTGTAGATGATGGCCTAACAGGAGGCTTTAAAATTTTCTTTCTAGTGTCCTTCGTTTGGGAGAAAAATGCAAAGGTACAAGACAGCTTTTCCTTGCCAATATCTCTCTTTTGCAAAGAGCTACGCATTGGAAAATTCAGGGCTATATCGTGTAGATGATGGCCTAACAGGAGGCTTTAAAATTTTCTTTCTAGTGACCTTCGTTTGGGAGAAAAATGCAAAGGTACAAGACAGCTTTTCCTTGCCAATATCTCTCTTTTGCAAAGAGCTGCGCATTGGAAAATTCAGGGCTATGTCGTGTAGATGATGGCCTAACAGGAGGCTTTAAAATTTTCTTTCTAGTGTCCTTCGTTTGGGAGAAAAATGCAAAGGTACAAGACAGCTTTTCCTTGCCAATATCTCTCTTTTGCAAAGAGCTACGCATTGGAAAATTCAGAGCTATGTCGTGTAGATGATGGCCTAACAGGAGGCTTTAAAATTTTCTTTCTAGTGTCCTTCGTTTGGGAGAAAAATGCAATGGTACAAAACAGCTTTTCCTTGCCAATATCTCTCTTTTGCAAAGAGCTGCGCATTGGAAAATTCTGGGCTATGTCGTGTAGATGATGGCCTAACAGGAGGCTTTAAAATTTTCTTTCTAGTGTCCTTCGTTTGGGAGAAAAATGCAAAGGTACAAGACAGCTTTTCCTTGCCAATATCTCTCTTTTGCAAAGAGCTGCGCATTGGAAAATTCAGGGCTATGTCGTGTAGATGATGGCCTAACAGGAGGCTTTAAAATTTTCTTTCTAGTGTCCTTCGTTTGGGAGAAAAATGCAATGGTACAAGACAGCTTTTCCTTGCCAATTTCTCTCTTTTGCAAAGAGCTGCGCATTGGAAAATTCAGGGCTATGTCGTGTAGATGATGGCCTAACAGGAGGCTTTAAAATTTTCTTTCTAGTGTCCTTCGTTTGGGAGAAAAATGCAAAGGTACAAGACAGCTTTTCCTTGCCAATATCTCTCTTTTGCAAAGAGCTGCGCATTGGAAAATTCAGGGCTATGTCGTGTAGATAATGGCCTAACAGGAGGCTTTAAAATTTTCTTTCTAGTGTCCTTCGTTTGGGAGAGAAATGCAATGGTACAAGACAGCTTTTCCTTGCCAATATCTCTCTTTTGCAAAGAGCTGCGCATTGGAAAATTCAGGGCTATGTCGTGTAGATGATGGCCTAACAGGAGGCTTTAAAATTTTCTTTCTAGTGTCCTTCGTTTGGGAGAAAAATGCAAAGGTACAAGACAGCATTTCCTTGCCAATATCTCTCTTTTGCAAAGAGCTACGCATTGGAAAATTCAGGGCTATGTCGTGTAGATGATGGCCTAACAGGAGGCTTTAAAATTTTCTTTCTAGTGACCTTCGTTTGGGAGAAAAATGCAAAGGTACAAGACAGCTTTTCCTTGCCAATATCTCTCTTTTGCAAAGAGCTGCGCATTGGAAAATTCAGGGCTATGTCGTGTAGATGATGGCCTAACAGGAGGCTTTAAAATTTTCTTTCTAGTGTCCTTCGTTTGGGAGAAAAATGCAAAGGTACAAGACAGCTTTTCCTTGCCAATATCTCTCTTTTGCAAAGAGCTACGCATTGGAAAATTCAGGGCTATGTCGTGTAGATGATGGCCTAACAGGAGGCTTTAAAATTTTCTTTCTAGTGTCCTTCGTTTGGGAGAAAAATGCAATGGTACAAGACAGCTTTTCCTTGCCAATATCTCTCTTTTGCAAAGAGCTGCGCATTGGAAAATTCAGGGCTATGTCGTGTAGATGATGGCCTAACAGGAGGCTTTAAAATTTTCTTTCTAGTGTCCTTCGTTTGGGAGAAAAATGCAAAGGTACAAGACAGCTTTTTCTTGCCAATATCTCTCTTTTGCAAAGAGCTGCGCATTGGAAAATTCAGGGCTATGTCGTGTAGATGATGGCCTAACAGGAGGCTTTAAAATTTTCTTTCTAGTGTCCTTCGTTTGGGAGAAAAATGCAATGGTACAAGACAGCTTTTCCTTGCCAATATCTCTCTTTTGCAAAGAGCTGCGCATTGGAAAATTCAGGGCTATGTCGTGTAGATGATGGCCTAACAGGAGGCTTTAAAATTTTCTTTCTAGTGTCCTTCGTTTGGGAGAAAAATGCAAAGGTACAAGACAGCTTTTCCTTGCCAATATCTCTCTTTTGCAAAGAGCTACGCATTGGAAAATTCAGGGCTATATCGTGTAGATGATGGCCTAACAGGAGGCTTTAAAATTTTCTTTCTAGTGACCTTCGTTTGGGAGAAAAATGCAAAGGTACAAGACAGCTTTTCCTTGCCAATATCTCTCTTTTGCAAAGAGCTGCGCATTGGAAAATTCAGGGCTATGTCGTGTAGATGATGGCCTAACAGGAGGCTTTAAAATTTTCTTTCTAGTGTCCTTCGTTTGGGAGAAAAATGCAAAGGTACAAGACAGCTTTTCCTTGCCAATATCTCTCTTTTGCAAAGAGCTACGCATTGGAAAATTCAGAGCTATGTCGTGTAGATGATGGCCTAACAGGAGGCTTTAAAATTTTCTTTCTAGTGTCCTTCGTTTGGGAGAAAAATGCAATGGTACAAAACAGCTTTTCCTTGCCAATATCTCTCTTTTGCAAAGAGCTGCGCATTGGAAAATTCTGGGCTATGTCGTGTAGATGATGGCCTAACAGGAGGCTTTAAAATTTTCTTTCTAGTGTCCTTCGTTTGGGAGAAAAATGCAAAGGTACAAGACAGCTTTTCCTTGCCAATATCTCTCTTTTGCAAAGAGCTGCGCATTGGAAAATTCAGGGCTATGTCGTGTAGATGATGGCCTAACAGGAGGCTTTAAAATTTTCTTTCTAGTGTCCTTCGTTTGGGAGAAAAATGCAATGGTACAAGACAGCTTTTCCTTGCCAATTTCTCTCTTTTGCAAAGAGCTGCGCATTGGAAAATTCAGGGCTATGTCGTGTAGATGATGGCCTAACAGGAGGCTTTAAAATTTTCTTTCTAGTGTCCTTCGTTTGGGAGAAAAATGCAAAGGTACAAGACAGCTTTTCCTTGCCAATATCTCTCTTTTGCAAAGAGCTGCGCATTGGAAAATTCAGGGCTATGTCGTGTAGATAATGGCCTAACAGGAGGCTTTAAAATTTTCTTTCTAGTGTCCTTCGTTTGGGAGAGAAATGCAATGGTACAAGACAGCTTTTCCTTGCCAATATCTCTCTTTTGCAAAGAGCTGCGCATTGGAAAATTCAGGGCTATGTCGTGTAGATGATGGCCTAACAGGAGGCTTTAAAATTTTCTTTCTAGTGACCTTCGTTTGGGAGAAAAATGCAAAGGTACAAGACAGCTTTTCCTTGCCAATATCTCTCTTTTGCAAAGAGCTGCGCATTGGAAAATTCAGGGCTATGTCGTGTAGATGATGGCCTAACAGGAGGCTTTAAAATTTTCTTTCTAGTGTCCTTCGTTTGGGAGAAAAATGCAAAGGTACAAGACAGCTTTTCCTTGCCAATATCTCTCTTTTGCAAAGAGCTACGCATTGGAAAATTCAGGGCTATGTCGTGTAGATGATGGCCTAACAGGAGGCTTTAAAATTTTCTTTCTAGTGTCCTTCGTTTGGGAGAAAAATGCAATGGTACAAGACAGCTTTTCCTTGCCAATATCTCTCTTTTGCAAAGAGCTGCGCATTGGAAAATTCAGGGCTATGTCGTGTAGATGATGGCCTAACAGGAGGCTTTAAAATTTTCTTTCTAGTGTCCTTCGTTTGGGAGAAAAATGCAAAGGTACAAGACAGCTTTTTCTTGCCAATATCTCTCTTTTGCAAAGAGCTGCGCATTGGAAAACTCAGGGCTATGTCGTGTAGATGATGGCCTAACAGGAGGCTTTAAAATTTTCTTTCTAGTGTCCTTCGTTTGGGAGAAAAATGCAATGGTACAAGACAGCTTTTCCTTGCCAATATCTCTCTTTTGCAAAGAGCTGCGCATTGGAAAATTCAGGGCTATGTCGTGTAGATGATGGCCTAACAGGAGGCTTTAAAATTTTCTTTCTAGTGTCCTTCGTTTGGGAGAAAAATGCAAAGGTACAAGACAGCTTTTCCTTGCCAATATCTCTCTTTTGCAAAGAGCTACGCATTGGAAAATTCAGGGCTATATCGTGTAGATGATGGCCTAACAGGAGGCTTTAAAATTTTCTTTCTAGTGACCTTCGTTTGGGAGAAAAATGCAAAGGTACAAGACAGCTTTTCCTTGCCAATATCTCTCTTTTGCAAAGAGCTACGCATTGGAAAATTCTGGGCTATGTCGTGTAGATGATGGCCTAACAGGAGGCTTTAAAATTTTCTTTCTAGTGTCCTTCGTTTGGGAGAAAAATGCAAAGGTACAAGACAGCTTTTCCTTGCCAATATCTCTCTTTTGCAAAGAGCTGCGCATTGGAAAATTCAGGGCTATGTCGTGTAGATGATGGCCTAACAGGAGGCTTTAAAATTTTCTTTCTAGTGTCCTTCGTTTGGGAGAAAAATGCAATGGTACAAGACAGCTTTTCCTTGCCAATTTCTCTCTTTTGCAAAGAGCTGCGCATTGGAAAATTCAGGGCTATGTCGTGTAGATGATGGCCTAACAGGAGGCTTTAAAATTTTCTTTCTAGTGTCCTTCGTTTGGGAGAAAAATGCAAAGGTACAAGACAGCTTTTCCTTGCCAATATCTCTCTTTTGCAAAGAGCTGCGCATTGGAAAATTCAGGGCTATGTCGTGTAGATAATGGCCTAACAGGAGGCTTTAAAATTTTCTTTCTAGTGTCCTTCGTTTGGGAGAGAAATGCAATGGTACAAGACAGCTTTTCCTTGCCAATATCTCTCTTTTGCAAAGAGCTGCGCATTGGAAAATTCAGGGCTATGTCGTGTAGATGATGGCCTAACAGGAGGCTTTAAAATTTTCTTTCTAGTGTCCTTCGTTTGGGAGAAAAATGCAATGGTACAAGACAGCTTTTCCTTGCCAATATCTCTCTATTGCAAAGAGCTGCGCATTGGAAAATTCAGGGCTATGTCGTGTAGATGATGGCCTAACAGGAGGCTTTAAAATGTTCTTTCTAGTGTCCTTCGTTTGGGAGAAAAATGCAATGGTACAAGACAGCTTTTCCTTGCCAATATATCTCTTTTGCAAAGAGCTGCGCATTGGAAAATCAGGGCTATGTCGTGTAGATGATGGCCTAACAGGAGGCTTTAAAATGTTCTTTCTAGTGTCCTTCGTTTGGGAGAAAAATGCAATGGTACAAGACAGCTTTTCCTTGCCAATATCTCTCTTTTGCAAAGAGCTGCGCATTGGAAAATTCAGGGCTATGTCGTGTAGATGATGGCCTAACAGGAGGCTTTAAAATTTTCTTTCTAGCGTCCTTCGTTTGGGAGAAAAATGCAAAGGTACAAGACAGCTTTTCCTTGCCAATATCTCTCTTTTGCAAAGAGCTGCGCATTGGAAAATTCAGGGCTATGTCGTGTAGATGATGGCCTAACAGGAGGCTTTAAAATTTTCTTTCTAGTGTCCTTCGTTTGGGAGAAAAATGCAAAGGTACAAGACAGCTTTTCCTTGCAAATATCTCTCTTTTGCAAAGAGCTACGCATTGGAAAATTCAGGGCTATGTCGTGTAGATGATGGCCTAACAGGAGGCTTTAAAATTTTCTTTCTAGTGACCTTCGTTTGGGAGAAAAATGCAAAGGTACAAGACAGCTTTTCCTTGCCAATATCTCTCTTTTGCAAAGAGCTGCGCATTGGAAAATTCAGGGCTATGTCGTGTAGATGATGGCCTAACAGGAGGCTTTAAAATTTTCTTTCTAGTGTCCTTCGTTTGGGAGAAAAATGCAAAGGTACAAGACAGCTTTTCCTTGCCAATATCTCTCTTTTGCAAAGAGCTACGCATTGGAAAATTCAGGGCTATATCGTGTAGATGATGGCCTAACAGGAGGCTTTAAAATTTTCTTTCTAGTGACCTTCGTTTGGGAGAAAAATGCAAAGGTACAAGACAGCTTTTCCTTGCCAATATCTCTCTTTTGCAAAGAGCTGCGCATTGGAAAATTCAGGGCTATGTCGTGTAGATGATGGCCTAACAGGAGGCTTTAAAATTTTCTTTCTAGTGTCCTTCGTTTGGGAGAAAAATGCAAAGGTACAAGACAGCTTTTCCTTGCCAATATCTCTCTTTTGCAAAGAGCTACGCATTGGAAAATTCAGAGCTATGTCGTGTAGATGATGGCCTAACAGGAGGCTTTAAAATTTTCTTTCTAGTGTCCTTCGTTTGGGAGAAAAATGCAATGGTACAAAACAGCTTTTCCTTGCCAATATCTCTCTTTTGCAAAGAGCTGCGCATTGGAAAATTCTGGGCTATGTCGTGTAGATGATGGCCTAACAGGAGGCTTTAAAATTTTCTTTCTAGTGTCCTTCGTTTGGGAGAAAAATGCAAAGGTACAAGACAGCTTTTCCTTGCCAATATCTCTCTTTTGCAAAGAGCTGCGCATTGGAAAATTCAGGGCTATGTCGTGTAGATGATGGCCTAACAGGAGGCTTTAAAATTTTCTTTCTAGTGTCCTTCGTTTGGGAGAAAAATGCAATGGTACAAGACAGCTTTTCCTTGCCAATTTCTCTCTTTTGCAAAGAGCTGCGCATTGGAAAATTCAGGGCTATGTCGTGTAGATGATGGCCTAACAGGAGGCTTTAAAATTTTCTTTCTAGTGTCCTTCGTTTGGGAGAAAAATGCAAAGGTACAAGACAGCTTTTCCTTGCCAATATCTCTCTTTTGCAAAGAGTTGCGCATTGGAAAATTCAGGGCTATGTCGTGTAGATAATGGCCTAACAGGAGGCTTTAAAATTTTCTTTCTAGTGTCCTTCGTTTGGGAGAGAAATGCAATGGTACAAGACAGCTTTTCCTTGCCAATATCTCTCTTTTGCAAAGAGCTGCGCATTGGAAAATTCAGGGCTATGTCGTGTAGATGATGGCCTAACAGGAGGCTTTAAAATTTTCTTTCTAGTGACCTTCGTTTGGGAGAAAAATGCAAAGGTACAAGACAGCTTTTCCTTGCCAATATCTCTCTTTTGCAAAGAGCTGCGCATTGGAAAATTCAGGGCTATGTCGTGTAGATGATGGCCTAACAGGAGGCTTTAAAATTTTCTTTCTAGTGTCCTTCGTTTGGGAGAAAAATGCAAAGGTACAAGACAGCTTTTCCTTGCCAATATCTCTCTTTTGCAAAGAGCTACGCATTGGAAAATTCAGGGCTATGTCGTGTAGATGATGGCCTAACAGGAGGCTTTAAAATTTTCTTTCTAGTGTCCTTCGTTTGGGAGAAAAATGCAATGGTACAAGACAGCTTTTCCTTGCCAATATCTCTCTTTTGCAAAGAGCTGCGCATTGGAAAATTCAGGGCTATGTCGTGTAGATGATGGCCTAACAGGAGGCTTTAAAATTTTCTTTCTAGTGTCCTTCGTTTGGGAGAAAAATGCAAAGGTACAAGACAGCTTTTTCTTGCCAATATCTCTCTTTTGCAAAGAGCTGCGCATTGGAAAACTCAGGGCTATGTCGTGTAGATGATGGCCTAACAGGAGGCTTTAAAATTTTCTTTCTAGTGTCCTTCGTTTGGGAGAAAAATGCAATGGTACAAGACAGCTTTTCCTTGCCAATATCTCTCTTTTGCAAAGAGCTGCGCATTGGAAAATTCAGGGCTATGTCGTGTAGATGATGGCCTAACAGGAGGCTTTAAAATTTTATTTCTAGTGTCCTTCGTTTGGGAGAAAAATGCAAAGGTACAAGACAGCTTTTCCTTGCCAATATCTCTCTTTTGCAAAGAGCTACGCATTGGAAAATTCAGGGCTATATCGTGTAGATGATGGCCTAACAGGAGGCTTTAAAATTTTCTTTCTAGTGACCTTCGTTTGGGAGAAAAATGCAAAGGTACAAGACAGCTTTTCCTTGCCAATATCTCTCTTTTGCAAAGAGCTACGCATTGGAAAATTCAGGGCTATGTCGTGTAGATGATGGCCTAACAGGAGGCTTTAAAATTTTCTTTCTAGTGTCCTTCGTTTGGGAGAAAAATGCAATGGTACAAAACAGCTTTTCCTTGCCAATATCTCTCTTTTGCAAAGAGCTGCGCATTGGAAAATTCTGGGCTATGTCGTGTAGATGATGGCCTAACAGGAGGCTTTAAAATTTTCTTTCTAGTGTCCTTCGTTTGGGAGAAAAATGCAAAGGTACAAGACAGCTTTTCCTTGCCAATATCTCTCTTTTGCAAAGAGCTGAGCATTGGAAAATTCAGGGCTATGTCGTGTAGATGATGGCCTAACAGGAGGCTTTAAAATTTTCTTTCTAGTGTCCTTCGTTTGGGAGAAAAATGCAATGGTACAAGACAGCTTTTCCTTGCCAATTTCTCTCTTTTGCAAAGAGCTGCGCATTGGAAAATTCAGGGCTATGTCGTGTAGATGATGGCCTAACAGGAGGCTTTAAAATTTTCTTTCTAGTGTCCTTCGTTTGGGAGAAAAATGCAAAGGTACAAGACAGCTTTTCCTTGCCAATATCTCTCTTTTGCAAAGAGCTGCGCATTGGAAAATTCAGGGCTATGTCGTGTAGATAATGGCCTAACAGGAGGCTTTAAAATTTTCTTTCTAGTGTCCTTCGTTTGGGAGAGAAATGCAATGGTACAAGACAGCTTTTCCTTGCCAATATCTCTCTTTTGCAAAGAGCTGCGCATTGGAAAATTCAGGGCTATGTCGTGTAGATGATGGCCTAACAGGAGGCTTTAAAATTTTCTTTCTAGTGTCCTTCGTTTGGGAGAAAAATGCAATGGTACAAGACAGCTTTTCCTTGCCAATATCTCTCTATTGCAAAGAGCTGCGCATTGGAAAATTCAGGGCTATGTCGTGTAGATGATGGCCTAACAGGAGGCTTTAAAATGTTCTTTCTAGTGTCCTTCGTTTGGGAGAAAAATGCAATGGTACAAGACAGCTTTTCCTTGCCAATATATCTCTTTTGCAAAGAGCTGCGCATTGGAAAATCAGGGCTATGTCGTGTAGATGATGGCCTAACAGGAGGCTTTAAAATGTTCTTTCTAGTGTCCTTCGTTTGGGAGAAAAATGCAATGGTACAAGACAGCTTTTCCTTGCCAATATCTCTCTTTTGCAAAGAGCTGCGCATTGGAAAATTCAGGGCTATGTCGTGTAGATGATGGCCTAACAGGAGGCTTTAAAATTTTCTTTCTAGCGTCCTTCGTTTGGGAGAAAAATGCAAAGGTACAAGACAGCTTTTCCTTGCCAATATCTCTCTTTTGCAAAGAGCTGCGCATTGGAAAATTCAGGGCTATGTCGTGTAGATGATGGCCTAACAGGAGGCTTTAAAATTTTCTTTCTAGTGTCCTTCGTTTGGGAGAAAAATGCAAAGGTACAAGACAGCTTTTCCTTGCAAATATCTCTCTTTTGCAAAGAGCTACGCATTGGAAAATTCAGGGCTATGTCGTGTAGATGATGGCCTAACAGGAGGCTTTAAAATTTTCTTTCTAGTGACCTTCGTTTGGGAGAAAAATGCAAAGGTACAAGACAGCTTTTCCTTGCCAATATCTCTCTTTTGCAAAGAGCTGCGCATTGGAAAATTCAGGGCTATGTCGTGTAGATGATGGCCTAACAGGAGGCTTTAACATTTTCTTTCTAGTGTCCTTCGTTTGGGAGAAAAATGCAATGGTACAAGACAGCTTTTCCTTGCCAATATCTCTCTTTTGCAAAGAGCTGCGCATTGGAAAATTCAGGGCTATGTCGTGTAGATGATGGCCTAACAGGAGGCATTAAAATTTTCTTTCTAGAGTCCTTCGTTTGGGAGAAAAATGCAATGGTACAAGACAGCTTTTCCTTGCCAATATCTCTCTTTTGCAAAGAGCTGCGCATTGGAAAATTCAGGGCTATGTCGTGTAGATGATGGCCTAACAGGAGGCTTTAAAATTTTCTTTCTAGTGTCCTTCGTTTGGGAGAAAAATGCAAAGGTACAAGACAGCTTTTCCTTGCCAATATCTCTCTTTTGCAAAGAGCTGCGCATTGGAAAATTCAGGGCTATGTCGTGTAGATGATGGCCTAACAGGAGGCTTTAAAATTTTCTTTCTAGTGTCCTTCGTTTGGGAGAAAAATGCAAAGGTACAAGACAGCTTTTCCTTGCAAATATCTCTCTTTTGCAAAGAGCTACGCATTGGAAAATTCAGGGCTATGTCGTGTAGATGATGGCCTAACAGGAGGCTTTAAAATTTTCTTTCTAGTGACCTTCGTTTGGGAGAAAAATGCAAAGGTACAAGACAGCTTTTCCTTGCCAATATCTCTCTTTTGCAAAGAGCTGTGCATTGGAAAATTCAGGGCTATGTCGTGTAGATGATGGCCTAACAGCAGGCTTTAAAATGTTCTTTCTAGTGTCCTTCGTTTGGGAGAAAAATGCAATGGTACAAGACAGCTTTTCCTTGCCAATATCTCTCTTTTGCAAAGAGCTGCGCATTGGAAAATTCAGGGCTATGTCGTGTAGATGATGGCCTAACAGGAGGCTTTAAAATTTTCTTTCTAGTGTCCTTCGTTTGGGAGAAAAATGCAAAGGTACAAGACAGCTTTTCCTTGCCAATATCTCTCTTTTGCAAAGAGCTACGCATTGGAAAATTCAGGGCTATGTCGTGTAGATGATGGCCTAACAGGAGGCTTTAACATTTTCTTTCTAGTGACCTTCGTTTGGGAGAAAAATGCAAAGGTACAAGACAGCTTTTCCTTGCCAATATCTCTCTTTTGCAAAGAGCTGCGCATTGGAAAATTCAGGGCTATGTCGTGTAGATGATGGCCTAACAGGAGGCTTTAACATTTTCTTTCTAGTGTCCTTCGTTTGGGAGAAAAATGCAATGGTACAAGACAGCTTTTCCTTGCCAATATCTCTCTTTTGCAAAGAGTTGCGCATTGGAAAATTCAGGGCTATGTCGTGTAGATGATGGCCTAACAGGGGGCTTTAAAATTTTCTTTCTAGTGACCTTCGTTTGGGAGAAAAATGCAAAGGTACAAGACAGCTTTTCCTTGCCAATATCTCTCTTTTGCAAAGAGCTGCGCATTGGAAAATTCAGGGCTATGTCGTGTAGATGATGGCCTAACAGGAGGCTTTAACATTTTCTTTCTAGTGTCCTTCGTTTGGGAGAAAAATGCAATGGTACAAGACAGCTTTTCCTTGCCAATATCTCTCTTTTGCAAAGAGCTGCGTATTGGAAAATTCAGGGCTATGTCGTGTAGATGATGGCCAAACAGGAGGCTTTAAAATTTTCTTTCTAGTGTCCTTCGTTTGGGAGAAAAATGCAATGGTACAAGACAGCTTTTCCTTGCCAATATCTCTCTTTTGCAAAGAGCTGCGCATTGGAAAATTCAGGGCTATGTCGTGTAGATGATGGCCTAACAGGAGGCTTTAAAATTTTCTTTCTTGTGACCTTCGTTTGGGAGAAAAATGCAAAGGTACAAGACAGCTTTTCCTTGCCAATATCTCTCTTTTGCAAAGAGCTGCGCATTGGAAAATTCAGGGCTATGTCGTGTAGATGATGGCCTAACAGCAGGCTTTAAAATGTTCTTTCTAGTGTCCTTCGTTTGGGAGAAAAATGCAATGGTACAAGACAGCTTTTCCTTGCCAATATCTCTCTTTTGCAAAGAGCTACGCATTGGAAAATTCAGGGCTATGTCGTGTAGATGATGGCCTAACAGGAGGCTTTAAAATTTTCTTTCTAGTGACCTTCGTTTGGGAGAAAAATGCAAAGGTACAAGACAGCTTTTCCTTGCCAATATCTCTCTTTTGCAAAGAGCTGCGCATTGGAAAATTCAGGGCTATGTCGTGTAGATGATGGCCTAACAGGAGGCTTTAAAATTTTCTTTCTAGTGTCCTTCGTTTGGGAGAAAAATGCAAAGGTACAAGACAGCTTTTCCTTGCCAATATCTCTCTTTTGCAAAGAGCTACGCATTGGAAAATTCAGGGCTATGTCGTGTAGATGATGGCCTAACAGGAGGCTTTAAAATTTTCTTTCTAGTGACCTTCGTTTTGGAGAAAAATGCAAAGGTACAAGACAGCTTTTCCTTGCCAATATCTCTCTTTTGCAAAGAGCTGCGCATTGGAAAATTCAGGGCTATGTCGTGTAGATGATGGCCTAACAGGAGGCTTTAAAATTTTCTTTCTAGTGTCCTTCGTTTGGGAGAAAAATGCAATGGTACAAGACAGCTTTTCCTTGCCAATATCTCTCTATTGCAAAGAGCTGCGCATTGGAAAATTCAGGGCTATGTCGTGTAGATGATGGCCTAGCAGGAGGCTTTAAAATGTTCTTTCTAGTGTCCTTCGTTTGGGAGAAAAATGAAATGGTACAAGACAGCTTTTCCTTGCCAATATCTCTCTTTTGCAAAGAGCTGCGCATTGGAAAATTCAGGGCTATGTCGTGTAGATGATGGCCTAACAGGAGGCTTTAAAATGTTCTTTCTAGTGTCCTTCGTTTGGGAGAAAAATGCAATGGTACAAGACAGCTTTTCCTTGCCAATATCTCTCTTTTGCAAAGAGCTGCGCATTGGAAAATTCAGGGCTATGTCGTGTAAATGATGGCCTAACAGGAGGCTTTAACATTTTCTTTCTAGTGACCTTCGTTTGGGAGAAAAATGCAAAGGTACAAGACAGCTTTTCCTTGCCAATATCTCTCTTTTGCAAAGAGCTGCGCATTGGAAAATTCAGGGCTATGTCGTGTAGATGATGGCCTAACAGGAGGCTTTAAAATTTTCTTTCTAGTTTCCTTCGTTTGGGAGAAAAATGCAAAGGTACAAGACAGCTTTTCCTTGCCAATATCTCTCTTTTGCAAAGAGCTGCGCATTGGAAAATTCAGGGCTATGTCGTGTAGATGATGGCCTAACAGGAGGCTTTAAAATTTTCTTTCTAGCGTCCTTCGTTTGGGAGAAAAATGCAAAGGTACAAGACAGCTTTTCCTTGCCAATATCTCTCTTTTGCAAAGAGCTACGCATTGGAAAATTCAGGGCTATGTCGTGTAAATGATGGCCTAACAGGAGGCTTTAAAATTTTCTTTCTAGTGTCCTTCGTTTGGGAGAAAAATGCAATGGTACAAGACAGCTTTTCCTTGCCAATTTCTCTCTTTTGCAAAGAGCTGCGCATTGGAAAATTCAGGGCTATGTCGTGTAGATGATGGCCTAACAGGAGGCTTTAAAATTTTCTTTCTAGTGTCCTTCGTTTGGGAGAAAAATGCAAAGGTACAAGACAGCTTTTCCTTGCCAATATCTCTCTTTTGCAAAGAGCTGCGCATTGGAAAATTCAGGGCTATGTCGTGTAGATAATGGCCTAACAGGAGGCTTTAAAATTTTCTTTCTAGTGTCCTTCGTTTGGGAGAGAAATGCAATGGTACAAGACAGCTTTTCCTTGCCAATATCTCTCTTTTGCAAAGAGCTGCGCATTGGAAAATTCAGGGCTATGTCGTGTAGATGATGGCCTAACAGGAGGCTTTAAAATTTTCTTTCTAGTGTCCTTCGTTTGGGAGAAAAATGCAATGGTACAAGACAGCTTTTCCTTGCCAATATCTCTCTATTGCAAAGAGCTGCGCATTGGAAAATTCAGGGCTATGTCGTGTAGATGATGGCCTAACAGGAGGCTTTAAAATGTTCTTTCTAGTGTCCTTCGTTTGGGAGAAAAATGCAATGGTACAAAAAATTTTAAAGCCTCCTGTTTGGCCATCATCTACACGACATAGCCCTGAATTTTCCAATACGCAGCTCTTTGCAAAAGAGAGATATTGGCAAGGAAAAGCTGTCTTGTACCATTGCATTTTTCTCCCAAACGAAGGACACTAGAAAGAAAATGTTAAAGCCTCCTGTTAGGCCATCATCTACACGACATAGCCCTGAATTTTCCAATGCGCAGCTCTTTGCAAAAGAGAGATATTGGCAAGGAAAAGCTGTCTTGTACCTTTGCATTTTTCTCCCAAACGAAGGTCACTAGAAAGAAAATTTTAAAGCCCCCTGTTAGGCCATCATCTACACGACATAGCCCTGAATTTTCCAATGCGCAACTCTTTGCAAAAGAGAGATATTGGCAAGGAAAAGCTGTCTTGTACCATTGCATTTTTCTCCCAAACGAAGGACACTAGAAAGAAAATGTTAAAGCCTCCTGTTAGGCCATCATCTACACGACATAGCCCTGAATTTTCCAATGCGCAGCTCTTTGCAAAAGAGAGATATTGGCAAGGAAAAGCTGTCTTGTACCTTTGCATTTTTCTCCCAAACGAAGGTCACTAGAAAGAAAATTTTAAAGCCTCCTGTTAGGCCATCATCTACACGACATAGCCCTGAATTTTCCAATGCGCAGCTCTTTGCAAAAGAGAGATATTGGCAAGGAAAAGCTGTCTTGTACCATTGCATTTTTCTCCCAAACGAAGGACACTAGAAAGAAAATTTTAAAGCCTCCTGTTAGGCCATCATCTACACGACATAGCCCTGAATTTTCCAATGCGCAGCTCTTTGCAAAAGAGAGATATTGGCAAGGAAAAGCTGTCTTGTACCTTTGCATTTTTCTCCCAAACGAAGGTCACTAGAAAGAAAATGTTAAAGCCTCCTGTTAGGCCATCATCTACACGACATAGCCCTGAATTTTCCAATGCGTAGCTCTTTGCAAAAGAGAGATATTGGCAAGGAAAAGCTGTCTTGTACCTTTGCATTTTTCTCCCAAACGAAGGACACTAGAAAGAAAATTTTAAAGCCTCCTGTTAGGCCATCATCTACACGACATAGCCCTGAATTTTCCAATGCGCAGCTCTTTGCAAAAGAGAGATATTGGCAAGGAAAAGCTGTCTTGTACCATTGCATTTTTCTCCCAAACGAAGGACACTAGAAAGAACATTTTAAAGCCTGCTGTTAGGCCATCATCTACACGACATAGCCCTGAATTTTCCAATGCACAGCTCTTTGCAAAAGAGAGATATTGGCAAGGAAAAGCTGTCTTGTACCTTTGCATTTTTCTCCCAAACGAAGGTCACTAGAAAGAAAATTTTAAAGCCTCCTGTTAGGCCATCATCTACACGACATAGCCCTGAATTTTCCAATGCGTAGCTCTTTGCAAAAGAGAGATATTTGCAAGGAAAAGCTGTCTTGTACCTTTGCATTTTTCTCCCAAACGAAGGACACTAGAAAGAAAATTTTAAAGCCTCCTGTTAGGCCATCATCTACACGACATAGCCCTGAATTTTCCAATGCGCAGCTCTTTGCAAAAGAGAGATATTGGCAAGGAAAAGCTGTCTTGTACCTTTGCATTTTTCTCCCAAACGAAGGACACTAGAAAGAAAATTTTAAAGCCTCCTGTTAGGCCATCATCTACACGACATAGCCCTGAATTTTCCAATGCGCAGCTCTTTGCAAAAGAGAGATATTGGCAAGGAAAAGCTGTCTTGTACCATTGCATTTTTCTCCCAAACGAAGGACTCTAGAAAGAAAATTTTAATGCCTCCTGTTAGGCCATCATCTACACGACATAGCCCTGAATTTTCCAATGCGCAGCTCTTTGCAAAAGAGAGATATTGGCAAGGAAAAGCTGTCTTGTACCATTGCATTTTTCTCCCAAACGAAGGACACTAGAAAGAAAATGTTAAAGCCTCCTGTTAGGCCATCATCTACACGACATAGCCCTGAATTTTCCAATGCGCAGCTCTTTGCAAAAGAGAGATATTGGCAAGGAAAAGCTGTCTTGTACCTTTGCATTTTTCTCCCAAACGAAGGTCACTAGAAAGAAAATTTTAAAGCCTCCTGTTAGGCCATCATCTACACGACATAGCCCTGAATTTTCCAATGCGTAGCTCTTTGCAAAAGAGAGATATTTGCAAGGAAAAGCTGTCTTGTACCTTTGCATTTTTCTCCCAAACGAAGGACACTAGAAAGAAAATTTTAAAGCCTCCTGTTAGGCCATCATCTACACGACATAGCCCTGAATTTTCCAATGCGCAGCTCTTTGCAAAAGAGAGATATTGGCAAGGAAAAGCTGTCTTGTACCTTTGCATTTTTCTCCCAAACGAAGGACGCTAGAAAGAAAATTTTAAAGCCTCCTGTTAGGCCATCATCTACACGACATAGCCCTGAATTTTCCAATGCGCAGCTCTTTGCAAAAGAGAGATATTGGCAAGGAAAAGCTGTCTTGTACCATTGCATTTTTCTCCCAAACGAAGGACACTAGAAAGAACATTTTAAAGCCTCCTGTTAGGCCATCATCTACACGACATAGCCCTGATTTTCCAATGCGCAGCTCTTTGCAAAAGAGATATATTGGCAAGGAAAAGCTGTCTTGTACCATTGCATTTTTCTCCCAAACGAAGGACACTAGAAAGAACATTTTAAAGCCTCCTGTTAGGCCATCATCTACACGACATAGCCCTGAATTTTCCAATGCGCAGCTCTTTGCAATAGAGAGATATTGGCAAGGAAAAGCTGTCTTGTACCATTGCATTTTTCTCCCAAACGAAGGACACTAGAAAGAAAATTTTAAAGCCTCCTGTTAGGCCATCATCTACACGACATAGCCCTGAATTTTCCAATGCGCAGCTCTTTGCAAAAGAGAGATATTGGCAAGGAAAAGCTGTCTTGTACCATTGCATTTCTCTCCCAAACGAAGGACACTAGAAAGAAAATTTTAAAGCCTCCTGTTAGGCCATTATCTACACGACATAGCCCTGAATTTTCCAATGCGCAGCTCTTTGCAAAAGAGAGATATTGGCAAGGAAAAGCTGTCTTGTACCTTTGCATTTTTCTCCCAAACGAAGGACACTAGAAAGAAAATTTTAAAGCCTCCTGTTAGGCCATCATCTACACGACATAGCCCTGAATTTTCCAATGCGCAGCTCTTTGCAAAAGAGAGATATTGGCAAGGAAAAGCTGTCTTGTACCTTTGCATTTTTCTCCCAAACGAAGGACACTAGAAAGAAAATTTTAAAGCCTCCTGTTAGGCCATCATCTACACGACATAGCCCAGAATTTTCCAATGCGCAGCTCTTTGCAAAAGAGAGATATTGGCAAGGAAAAGCTGTTTTGTACCATTGCATTTTTCTCCCAAACGAAGGACACTAGAAAGAAAATTTTAAAGCCTCCTGTTAGGCCATCATCTACACGACATAGCCCTGAATTTTCCAATGCGTAGCTCTTTGCAAAAGAGAGATATTGGCAAGGAAAAGCTGTCTTGTACCTTTGCATTTTTCTCCCAAACGAAGGTCACTAGAAAGAAAATTTTAAAGCCTCCTGTTAGGCCATCATCTACACGATATAGCCCTGAATTTTCCAATGCGTAGCTCTTTGCAAAAGAGAGATATTGGCAAGGAAAAGCTGTCTTGTACCTTTGCATTTTTCTCCCAAACGAAGGACACTAGAAAGAAAATTTTAAAGCCTCCTGTTAGGCCATCATCTACACGACATAGCCCTGAATTTTCCAATGCGCAGCTCTTTGCAAAAGAGAGATATTGGCAAGGAAAAGCTGTCTTGTACCATTGCATTTTTCTCCCAAACGAAGGACACTAGAAAGAAAATTTTAAAGCCTCCTGTTAGGCCATCATCTACACGACATAGCCCTGAGTTTTCCAATGCGCAGCTCTTTGCAAAAGAGAGATATTGGCAAGAAAAAGCTGTCTTGTACCTTTGCATTTTTCTCCCAAACGAAGGACACTAGAAAGAAAATTTTAAAGCCTCCTGTTAGGCCATCATCTACACGACATAGCCCTGAATTTTCCAATGCGCAGCTCTTTGCAAAAGAGAGATATTGGCAAGGAAAAGCTGTCTTGTACCATTGCATTTTTCTCCCAAACGAAGGACACTAGAAAGAAAATTTTAAAGCCTCCTGTTAGGCCATCATCTACACGACATAGCCCTGAATTTTCCAATGCGTAGCTCTTTGCAAAAGAGAGATATTGGCAAGGAAAAGCTGTCTTGTACCTTTGCATTTTTCTCCCAAACGAAGGACACTAGAAAGAAAATTTTAAAGCCTCCTGTTAGGCCATCATCTACACGACATAGCCCTGAATTTTCCAATGCGCAGCTCTTTGCAAAAGAGAGATATTAGCAAGGAAAAGCTGTCTTGTACCTTTGCATTTTTCTCCCAAACGAAGGTCACTAGAAAGAAAATGTTAAAGCCTCCTGTTAGGCCATCATCTACACGACATAGCCCTGAATTTTCCAATGCGCAGCTCTTTGCAAAAGAGAGATATTGGCAAGGAAAAGCTGTCTTGTACCATTGCATTTCTCTCCCAAACGAAGGACACTAGAAAGAAAATTTTAAAGCCTCCTGTTAGGCCATTATCTACACGACATAGCCCTGAATTTTCCAATGCGCAGCTCTTTGCAAAAGAGAGATATTGGCAAGGAAAAGCTGTCTTGTACCTTTGCATTTTTCTCCCAAACGAAGGACACTAGAAAGAAAATTTTAAAGCCTCCTGTTAGGCCATCATCTACACGACATAGCCCTGAATTTTCCAATGCGCAGCTCTTTGCAAAAGAGAGAAATTGGCAAGGAAAAGCTGTCTTGTACCATTGCATTTTTCTCCCAAACGAAGGACACTAGAAAGAAAATTTTAAAGCCTCCTGTTAGGCCATCATCTACACGACATAGCCCTGAATTTTCCAATGCGCAGCTCTTTGCAAAAGAGAGATATTGGCAAGGAAAAGCTGTCTTGTACCTTTGCATTTTTCTCCCAAACGAAGGACACTAGAAAGAAAATTTTAAAGCCTCCTGTTAGGCCATCATCTACACGACATAGCCCAGAATTTTCCAATGCGCAGCTCTTTGCAAAAGAGAGATATTGGCAAGGAAAAGCTGTTTTGTACCATTGCATTTTTCTCCCAAACGAAGGACACTAGAAAGAAAATTTTAAAGCCTCCTGTTAGGCCATCATCTACACGACATAGCTCTGAATTTTCCAATGCGTAGCTCTTTGCAAAAGAGAGATATTGGCAAGGAAAAGCTGTCTTGTACCTTTGCATTTTTCTCCCAAACGAAGGACACTAGAAAGAAAATTTTAAAGCCTCCTGTTAGGCCATCATCTACACGACATAGCCCTGAATTTTCCAATGCGCAGCTCTTTGCAAAAGAGAGATATTGGCAAGGAAAAGCTGTCTTGTACCTTTGCATTTTTCTCCCAAACGAAGGTCACTAGAAAGAAAATTTTAAAGCCTCATGTTAGGCCATCATCTACACGATATAGCCCTGAATTTTCCAATGCGTAGCTCTTTGCAAAAGAGAGATATTGGCAAGGAAAAGCTGTCTTGTACCTTTGCATTTTTCTCCCAAACGAAGGACACTAGAAAGAAAATTTTAAAGCCTCCTGTTAGGCCATCATCTACACGACATAGCCCTGAATTTTCCAATGCGCAGCTCTTTGCAAAAGAGAGATATTGGCAAGGAAAAGCTGTCTTGTACCATTGCATTTTTCTCCCAAACGAAGGACACTAGAAAGAAAATTTTAAAGCCTCCTGTTAGGCCATCATCTACACGACATAGCCCTGAATTTTCCAATGCGCAGCTCTTTGCAAAAGAGAGATATTGGCAAGAAAAAGCTGTCTTGTACCTTTGCATTTTTCTCCCAAACGAAGGACACTAGAAAGAAAATTTTAAAGCCTCCTGTTAGGCCATCATCTACACGACATAGCCCTGAATTTTCCAATGCGCAGCTCTTTGCAAAAGAGAGATATTGGCAAGGAAAAGCTGTCTTGTACCATTGCATTTTTCTCCCAAACGAAGGACACTAGAAAGAAAATTTTAAAGCCTCCTGTTAGGCCATCATCTACACGACATAGCCCTGAATTTTCCAATGCGTAGCTCTTTGCAAAAGAGAGATATTGGCAAGGAAAAGCTGTCTTGTACCTTTGCATTTTTCTCCCAAACGAAGGACACTAGAAAGAAAATTTTAAAGCCTCCTGTTAGGCCATCATCTACACGACATAGCTCTGAATTTTCCAATGCGTAGCTCTTTGCAAAAGAGAGATATTGGCAAGGAAAAGCTGTCTTGTACCTTTGCATTTTTCTCCCAAACGAAGGTCACTAGAAAGAAAATTTTAAAGCCTCATGTTAGGCCATCATCTACACGATATAGCCCTGAATTTTCCAATGCGTAGCTCTTTGCAAAAGAGAGATATTGGCAAGGAAAAGCTGTCTTGTACCTTTGCATTTTTCTCCCAAACGAAGGACACTAGAAAGAAAATTTTAAAGCCTCCTGTTAGGCCATCATCTACACGACATAGCCCTGAATTTTCCAATGCGCAGCTCTTTGCAAAAGAGAGATATTGGCAAGGAAAAGCTGTCTTGTACCATTGCATTTTTCTCCCAAACGAAGGACACTAGAAAGAAAATTTTAAAGCCTCCTGTTAGGCCATCATCTACACGACATAGCCCTGAATTTTCCAATGCGCAGCTCTTTGCAAAAGAGAGATATTGGCAAGAAAAAGCTGTCTTGTACCTTTGCATTTTTCTCCCAAACGAAGGACACTAGAAAGAAAATTTTAAAGCCTCCTGTTAGGCCATCATCTACACGACATAGCCCTGAATTTTCCAATGCGCAGCTCTTTGCAAAAGAGAGATATTGGCAAGGAAAAGCTGTCTTGTACCATTGCATTTTTCTCCCAAACGAAGGACACTAGAAAGAAAATTTTAAAGCCTCCTGTTAGGCCATCATCTACACGACATAGCCCTGAATTTTCCAATGCGTAGCTCTTTGCAAAAGAGAGATATTGGCAAGGAAAAGCTGTCTTGTACCTTTGCATTTTTCTCCCAAACGAAGGACACTAGAAAGAAAATTTTAAAGCCTCCTGTTAGGCCATCATCTACACGACATAGCCCTGAATTTTCCAATGCGCAGCTCTTTGCAAAAGAGAGATATTGGCAAGGAAAAGCTGTCTTGTACCTTTGCATTTTTCTCCCAAACGAAGGTCACTAGAAAGAAAATTTTAAAGCCTCCTGTTAGGCCATCATCTACACGACATAGCCCTGAATTTTCCAATGCGTAGCTCTTTGCAAAAGAGAGATATTGGCAAGGAAATGCTGTCTTGTACCTTTGCATTTTTCTCCCAAACGAAGGACACTAGAAAGAAAATTTTAAAGCCTCCTGTTAGGCCATCATCTACACGACATAGCCCTGAATTTTCCAATGCGCAGCTCTTTGCAAAAGAGAGATATTGGCAAGGAAAAGCTGTCTTGTACCATTGCATTTTTCTCCCAAACGAAGGACACTAGAAAGAAAATTTTAAAGCCTCCTGTTAGGCCATCATCTACACGACATAGCCCTGAATTTTCCAATGCGTAGCTCTTTGCAAAAGAGAGATATTGGCAAGGAAAAGCTGTCTTGTACCTTTGCATTTTTCTCCCAAACGAAGGACACTAGAAAGAAAATTTTAAAGCCTCCTGTTAGGCCATCATCTACACGACATAGCCCTGAATTTTCCAATGCGCAGCTCTTTGCAAAAGAGAGATATTGGCAAGGAAAAGCTGTCTTGTACCATTGCATTTTTCTCCCAAACGAAGGACACTAGAAAGAAAATTTTAAAGCCTCCTGTTAGGCCATTATCTACACGACATAGCCCTGAATTTTCCAATGCGTAGCTCTTTGCAAAAGAGAGATATTGGCAAGGAAAAGCTGTCTTGTACCTTTGCATTTTTCTCCCAAACGAAGGACACTAGAAAGAAAATTTTAAAGACTCCTGTTAGGCCATCATCTACACGACATAGCCCTGAATTTTCCAATGCGCAGCTCTTTGCAAAAGAGAGATATTGGCAAGGAAAAGCTGTCTTGTACCATTGCATTTTTCTCCCAAACGAAGGACACTAGAAAGAAAATTTTAAAGCCTCCTGTTAGGCCATCATCTACACGACATAGCCCTGAATTTTCCAATGCGCAGCTCTTTGCAAAAGAGAGATATTGGCAAGGAAAAGCTGTCTTGTACCTTTGCATTTTTCTCCCAAACGAAGGTCACTAGAAAGAAAATTTTAAAGCCCCCTGTTAGGCCATCATCTACACGACATAGCCCTGAATTTTCCAATGCGCAGCTCTTTGCAAAAGAGAGATATTGGCAAGGAAAAGCTGTCTTGTACCTTTGCATTTTTCTCCCAAACGAAGGACACTAGAAAGAAAATTTTAAAGCCTCCTGTTAGGCCATCATCTACACGACATAGCCCTGAATTTTCCAATGCGCAGCTCTTTGCAAAAGAGAGATATTGGCAAGGAAAAGCTGTCTTGTACCATTGCATTTTTCTCCCAAACGAAGGACACTAGAAAGAAAATTTTAAAGCCTCCTGTTAGGCCATCATCTACACGATATAGCCCTGAATTTTCCAATGCGTAGCTCTTTGCAAAAGAGAGATATTGGCAAGGAAAAGCTGTCTTGTACCTTTGCATTTTTCTCCCAAACGAAGGACACTAGAAAGAAAATTTTAAAGCCTCCTGTTAGGCCATCATCTACACGACATAGCCCTGAATTTTCCAATGCGCAGCTCTTTGCAAAAGAGAGATATTGGCAAGGAAAAGCTGTCTTGTACCATTGCATTTTTCTCCCAAACGAAGGACACTAGAAAGAAAATTTTAAAGCCTCCTGTTAGGCCATCATCTACACGACATAGCCCTGAATTTTCCAATGCGCAGCTCTTTGCAAAAGAGAGATATTGGCAAGGAAAAGCTGTCTTGTACCTTTGCATTTTTCTCCCAAACGAAGGACACTAGAAAGAAAATTTTAAAGCCTCCTGTTAGGCCATCATCTACACGACATAGCCCTGAATTTTCCAATGCGCAGCTCTTTGCAAAAGAGAGATATTGGCAAGGAAAAGCTGTCTTGTACCATTGCATTTTTCTCCCAAACGAAGGACACTAGAAAGAAAATTTTAAAGCCTCCTGTTAGGCCATCATCTACACGACATAGCCCTGAATTTTCCAATGCGTAGCTCTTTGCAAAAGAGAGATATTGGCAAGGAAAAGCTGTCTTGTACCTTTGCATTTTTCTCCCAAACGAAGGACACTAGAAAGAAAATTTTAAAGCCTCCTGTTAGGCCATCATCTACACGACATAGCCCTGAATTTTCCAATGCGCAGCTCTTTGCAAAAGAGAGATATTGGCAAGGAAAAGCTGTCTTGTACCTTTGCATTTTTCTCCCAAACGAAGGTCACTAGAAAGAAAATTTTAAAGCCTCCTGTTAGGCCATCATCTACACGACATAGCCCTGAATTTTCCAATGCGTAGCTCTTTGCAAAAGAGAGATATTGGCAAGGAAATGCTGTCTTGTACCTTTGCATTTTTCTCCCAAACGAAGGACACTAGAAAGAAAATTTTAAAGCCTCCTGTTAGGCCATCATCTACACGACATAGCCCTGAATTTTCCAATGCGCAGCTCTTTGCAAAAGAGAGATATTGGCAAGGAAAAGCTGTCTTGTACCATTGCATTTTTCTCCCAAACGAAGGACACTAGAAAGAAAATTTTAAAGCCTCCTGTTAGGCCATCATCTACACGACATAGCCCTGAATTTTCCAATGCGTAGCTCTTTGCAAAAGAGAGATATTGGCAAGGAAAAGCTGTCTTGTACCTTTGCATTTTTCTCCCAAACGAAAGACACTAGAAAGAAAATTTTAAAGCCTCCTGTTAGGCCATCATCTACACGACATAGCCCTGAATTTTCCAATGCGCAGCTCTTTGCAAAAGAGAGATATTGGCAAGGAAAAGCTGTCTTGTACCTTTGCATTTTTCTCCCAAACGAAGGTCACTAGAAAGAAAATTTTAAAGCCTCCTGTTAGGCCATCATCTACACGACATAGCCCTGAATTTTCCAATGCGTAGCTCTTTGCAAAAGAGAGATATTGGCAAGGAAAAGCTGTCTTGTACCTTTGCATTTTTCTCCCAAACGAAGGACACTAGAAAGAAAATTTTAAAGCCTCCTGTTAGGCCATCATCTACACGACATAGCCCTGAATTTTCCAATGCGCAGCTCTTTGCAAAAGAGAGATATTGGCAAGGAAAAGCTGTCTTGTACCTTTGCATTTTTCTCCCAAACGAAGGTCACTAGAAAGAAAATTTTAAAGCCTCCTGTTAGGCCATCATCTACACGACATAGCCCTGAATTTTCCAATGCGCAGCTCTTTGCAAAAGAGAGATATTGGCAAGGAAAAGCTGTCTTGTACCATTGCATTTTTCTCCCAAACGAAGGACACTAGAAAGAAAATTTTAAAGCCTCCTGTTAGGCCATCATCTACACGACATAGCCCTGAATTTTCCAATGCGCAGCTCTTTGCAAAAGAGAGATATTGGCAAGGAAAAGCTGTCTTGTACCATTGCATTTTTCTCCCAAACGAAGGACACTAGAAAGAACATTTTAAAGCCTCCTGTTAGGCCATCATCTACACGACATAGCCCTGAATTTTCCAATGCGCAGCTCTTTGCAAAAGAGAGATATTGGCAAGGAAAAGCTGTCTTGTACCATTGCATTTTTCTCCCAAACGAAGGACACTAGAAAGAACATTTTAAAGCCTCCTGTTAGGCCATCATCTACACGACATAGCCCTGAATTTTCCAATGCGCAGCTCTTTGCAAAAGAGAGATATTGGCAAGGAAAAGCTGTCTTGTACCATTGCATTTTTCTCCCAAACGAAGGACACTAGAAAGAAAATTTTAAAGCCTCCTGTTAGGCCATCATCTACACGACATAGCCCTGAATTTTCCAATGCGTAGCTCTTTGCAAAAGAGAGATATTGGCAAGGAAATGCTGTCTTGTACCTTTGCATTTTTCTCCCAAACGAAGGACACTAGAAAGAAAATTTTAAAGCCTCCTGTTAGGCCATCATCTACACGACATAGCCCTGAATTTTCCAATGCGCAGCTCTTTGCAAAAGAGAGATATTGGCAAGGAAAAGCTGTCTTGTACCATTGCATTTTTCTCCCAAACGAAGGACACTAGAAAGAAAATTTTAAAGCCTCCTGTTAGGCCATCATCTACACGACATAGCCCTGAATTTTCCAATGCGTAGCTCTTTGCAAAAGAGAGATATTGGCAAGGAAAAGCTGTCTTGTACCTTTGCATTTTTCTCCCAAACGAAGGTCACTAGAAAGAAAATTTTAAAGCCCCCTGTTAGGCCATCATCTACACGACATAGCCCTGAATTTTCCAATGCGCAGCTCTTTGCAAAAGAGAGATATTGGCAAGGAAAAGCTGTCTTGTACCTTTGCATTTTTCTCCCAAACGAAGGACACTAGAAAGAAAATTTTAAAGCCTCCTGTTAGGCCATCATCTACACGACATAGCCCTGAATTTTCCAATGCGCAGCTCTTTGCAAAAGAGAGATATTGGCAAGGAAAAGCTGTTTTGTACCATTGCATTTTTCTCCCAAACGAAGGACACTAGAAAGAAAATTTTAAAGCCTCCTGTTAGGCCATCATCTACACGATATAGCCCTGAATTTTCCAATGCGTAGCTCTTTGCAAAAGAGAGATATTGGCAAGGAAAAGCTGTCTTGTACCTTTGCATTTTTCTCCCAAACGAAGGACACTAGAAAGAAAATTTTAAAGCCTCCTGTTAGGCCATCATCTACACGACATAGCCCTGAATTTTCCAATGCGCAGCTCTTTGCAAAAGAGAGATATTGGCAAGGAAAAGCTGTCTTGTACCATTGCATTTTTCTCCCAAACGAAGGACACTAGAAAGAAAATTTTAAAGCCTCCTGTTAGGCCATCATCTACACGACATAGCCCTGAATTTTCCAATGCGCAGCTCTTTGCAAAAGAGAGATATTGGCAAGGAAAAGCTGTCTTGTATCTTTGCATTTTTCTCCCAAACGAAGGACACTAGAAAGAAAATTTTAAAGCCTCCTGTTAGGCCATCATCTACACGACATAGCCCTGAATTTTCCAATGCGCAGCTCTTTGCAAAAGAGAGATATTGGCAAGGAAAAGCTGTCTTGTACCATTGCATTTTTCTCCCAAACGAAGGACACTAGAAAGAAAATTTTAAAGCCTCCTGTTAGGCCATCATCTACACGACATAGCCCTGAATTTTCCAATGCGTAGCTCTTTGCAAAAGAGAGATATTGGCAAGGAAAAGCTGTCTTGTACCTTTGCATTTTTCTCCCAAACGAAGGACACTAGAAAGAAAATTTTAAAGCCTCCTGTTAGGCCATCATCTACACGACATAGCCCTGAATTTTCCAATGCGCAGCTCTTTGCAAAAGAGAGATATTGGCAAGGAAAAGCTGTCTTGTACCTTTGCATTTTTCTCCCAAACGAAGGTCACTAGAAAGAAAATTTTAAAGCCTCCTGTTAGGCCATCATCTACACGACATAGCCCTGAATTTTCCAATGCGTAGCTCTTTGCAAAAGAGAGATATTGGCAAGGAAATGCTGTCTTGTACCTTTGCATTTTTCTCCCAAACGAAGGACACTAGAAAGAAAATTTTAAAGCCTCCTGTTAGGCCATCATCTACACGACATAGCCCTGAATTTTCCAATGCGCAGCTCTTTGCAAAAGAGAGATATTGGCAAGGAAAAGCCGTCTTGTACCATTGCATTTTTCTCCCAAACGAAGGACACTAGAAAGAAAATTTTAAAGCCTCCTGTTAGGCCATCATCTACACGACATAGCCCTGAATTTTCCAATGCGTAGCTCTTTGCAAAAGAGAGATATTGGCAAGGAAAAGCTGTCTTGTACCTTTGCATTTTTCTCCCAAACGAAAGACACTAGAAAGAAAATTTTAAAGCCTCCTGTTAGGCCATCATCTACACGACATAGCCCTGAATTTCCCAATGCGCAGCTCTTTGCAAAAGAGAGATATTGGCAAGGAAAAGCTGTCTTGTACCTTTGCATTTTTCTCCCAAACGAAGGTCACTAGAAAGAAAATTTTAAAGCCTCCTGTTAGGCCATCATCTACACGACATAGCCCTGAATTTTCCAATGCGTAGCTCTTTGCAAAAGAGAGATATTGGCAAGGAAAAGCTGTCTTGTACCTTTGCATTTTTCTCCCAAACGAAGGACACTAGAAAGAAAATTTTAAAGCCTCCTGTTAGGCCATCATCTACACGACATAGCCCTGAATTTTCCAATGCGCAGCTCTTTGCAAAAGAGAGATATTGGCAAGGAAAAGCTGTCTTGTACCTTTGCATTTTTCTCCCAAACGAAGGTCACTAGAAAGAAAATTTTAAAGCCTCCTGTTAGGCCATCATCTACACGACATAGCCCTGAATTTTCCAATGCGCAGCTCTTTGCAAAAGAGAGATATTGGCAAGGAAAAGCTGTCTTGTACCATTGCATTTTTCTCCCAAACGAAGGACACTAGAAAGAAAATTTTAAAGCCTCCTGTTAGGCCATCATCTACACGACATAGCCCTGAATTTTCCAATGCGCAGCTCTTTGCAAAAGAGAGATATTGGCAAGGAAAAGCTGTCTTGTACCATTGCATTTTTCTCCCAAACGAAGGACACTAGAAAGAACATTTTAAAGCCTCCTGTTAGGCCATCATCTACACGACATAGCCCTGAATTTTCCAATGCGCAGCTCTTTGCAAAAGAGAGATATTGGCAAGGAAAAGCTGTCTTGTACCATTGCATTTTTCTCCCAAACGAAGGACACTAGAAAGAACATTTTAAAGCCTCCTGTTAGGCCATCATCTACACGACATAGCCCTGAATTTTCCAATGCGCAGCTCTTTGCAAAAGAGAGATATTGGCAAGGAAAAGCTGTCTTGTACCATTGCATTTTTCTCCCAAACGAAGGACACTAGAAGGAAAATTTTAAAGCCTCCTGTTAGGCCATCATCTACACGACATAGCCCTGAATTTTCCAATGCGTAGCTCTTTGCAAAAGAGAGATATTGGCAAGGAAATGCTGTCTTGTACCTTTGCATTTTTCTCCCAAACGAAGGACACTAGAAAGAAAATTTTAAAGCCTCCTGTTAGGCCATCATCTACACGACATAGCCCTGAATTTTCCAATGCGCAGCTCTTTGCAAAAGAGAGATATTGGCAAGGAAAAGCTGTCTTGTACCATTGCATTTTTCTCCCAAACGAAGGACACTAGAAAGAAAATTTTAAAGCCTCCTGTTAGGCCATCATCTACACGACATAGCCCTGAATTTTCCAATGCGTAGCTCTTTGCAAAAGAGAGATATTGGCAAGGAAAAGCTGTCTTGTACCTTTGCATTTTTCTCCCAAACGAAGGACACTAGAAAGAAAATTTTAAAGCCTCCTGTTAGGCCATCATCTACACGACATAGCCCTGAATTTTCCAATGCGCAGCTCTTTGCAAAAGAGAGATATTGGCAATGAAAAGCTGTCTTGTACCATTGCATTTTTCTCCCAAACGAAGGACACTAGAAAGAAAATTTTAAAGCCTCCTGTTAGGCCATTATCTACACGACATAGCCCTGAATTTTCCAATGCGTAGCTCTTTGCAAAAGAGAGATATTGGCAAGGAAAAGCTGTCTTGTACCTTTGCATTTTTCTCCCAAACGAAGGACACTAGAAAGAAAATTTTAAAGACTCCTGTTAGGCCATCATCTACACGACATAGCCCTGAATTTTCCAATGCGCAGCTCTTTGCAAAAGAGAGATATTGGCAAGGAAAAGCTGTCTTGTACCATTGCATTTTTCTCCCAAACGAAGGACACTAGAAAGAAAATTTTAAAGCCTCCTGTTAGGCCATCATCTACACGACATAGCCCTGAATTTTCCAATGCGCAGCTCTTTGCAAAAGAGAGATATTGGCAAGGAAAAGCTGTCTTGTACCTTTGCATTTTTCTCCCAAACGAAGGTCACTAGAAAGAAAATTTTAAAGCCCCCTGTTAGGCCATCATCTACACGACATAGCCCTGAATTTTCCAATGCGCAGCTCTTTGCAAAAGAGAGATATTGGCAAGGAAAAGCTGTCTTGTACCTTTGCATTTTTCTCCCAAACGAAGGACACTAGAAAGAAAATTTTAAAGCCTCCTGTTAGGCCATCATCTACACGACATAGCCCTGAATTTTCCAATGCGCAGCTCTTTGCAAAAGAGAGATATTGGCAAGGAAAAGCTGTTTTGTACCATTGCATTTTTCTCCCAAACGAAGGACACTAGAAAGAAAATTTTAAAGCCTCCTGTTAGGCCATCATCTACACGATATAGCCCTGAATTTTCCAATGCGTAGCTCTTTGCAAAAGAGAGATATTGGCAAGGAAAAGCTGTCTTGTACCTTTGCATTTTTCTCCCAAACGAAGGACACTAGAAAGAAAATTTTAAAGCCTCCTGTTAGGCCATCATCTACACGACATAGCCCTGTATTTTCCAATGCGCAGCTCTTTGCAAAAGAGAGATATTGGCAAGGAAAAGCTGTCTTGTACCATTGCATTTTTCTCCCAAACGAAGGACACTAGAAAGAAAATTTTAAAGCCTCCTGTTAGGCCATCATCTACACGACATAGCCCTGAATTTTCCAATGCGCAGCTCTTTGAAAAAGAGAGATATTGGCAAGGAAAAGCTGTCTTGTACCTTTGCATTTTTCTCCCAAACGAAGGACACTAGAAAGAAAATTTTAAAGCCTCCTGTTAGGCCATCATCTACACGACATAGCCCTGAATTTTCCAATGCGCAGCTCTTTGCAAAAGAGAGATATTGGCAAGGAAAAGCTGTCTTGTACCATTGCATTTTTCTCCCAAACGAAGGACACTAGAAAGAAAATTTTAAAGCCTCCTGTTAGGCCATCATCTACACGACATAGCCCTGAATTTTCCAATGCGTAGCTCTTTGCAAAAGAGAGATATTGGCAAGGAAAAAGCTGTCTTGTACCTTTGCATTTTTCTCCCAAACGAAGGACACTAGAAAGAAAATTTTAAAGCCTCCTGTTAGGCCATCATCTACACGACATAGCCCTGAATTTTCCAATGCGCAGCTCTTTGCAAAAGAGAGATATTGGCAAGGAAAAGCTGTCTTGTACCTTTGCATTTTTCTCCCAAACGAAGGTCACTAGAAAGAAAATTTTAAAGCCTCCTGTTAGGCCATCATCTACACGACATAGCCCTGAATTTTCCAATGCGTAGCTCTTTGCAAAAGAGAGATATTGGCAAGGAAATGCTGTCTTGTACCTTTGCATTTTTCTCCCAAACGAAGGACACTAGAAAGAAAATTTTAAAGCCTCCTGTTAGGCCATCATCTACACGACATAGCCCTGAATTTTCCAATGCGCAGCTCTTTGCAAAAGAGAGATATTGGCAAGGAAAAGCTGTCTTGTACCATTGCATTTTTCTCCCAAACGAAGGACACTAGAAAGAAAATTTTAAAGCCTCCTGTTAGGCCATCATCTACACGACATAGCCCTGAATTTTCCAATGCGTAGCTCTTTGCAAAAGAGAGATATTGGCAAGGAAAGCTGTCTTGTACCTTTGCATTTTTCTCCCAAACGAAAGACACTAGAAAGAAAATTTTAAAGCCTCCTGTTAGGCCATCATCTACACGACATAGCCCTGAATTTTCCAATGCGCAGCTCTTTGCAAAAGAGAGATATTGGCAAGGAAAAGCTGTCTTGTACCTTTGCATTTTTCTCCCAAACGAAGGTCACTAGAAAGAAAATTTTAAAGCCTCCTGTTAGGCCATCATCTACACGACATAGCCCTGAATTTTCCAATGCGTAGCTCTTTGCAAAAGAGAGATATTGGCAAGGAAAAGCTGTCTTGTACCTTTGCATTTTTCTCCCAAACGAAGGACACTAGAAAGAAAATTTTAAAGCCTCCTGTTAGGCCATCATCTACACGACATAGCCCTGAATTTTCCAATGCGCAGCTCTTTGCAAAAGAGAGATATTGGCAAGGAAAAGCTGTCTTGTACCTTTGCATTTTTCTCCCAAACGAAGGTCACTAGAAAGAAAATTTTAAAGCCTCCTGTTAGGCCATCATCTACACGACATAGCCCTGAATTTTCCAATGCGCAGCTCTTTGCAAAAGAGAGATATTGGCAAGGAAAAGCTGTCTTGTACCATTGCATTTTTCTCCCAAACGAAGGACACTAGAAAGAAAATTTTAAAGCCTCCTGTTAGGCCATCATCTACACGACATAGCCCTGAATTTTCCAATGCGCAGCTCTTTGCAAAAGAGAGATATTGGCAAGGAAAAGCTGTCTTGTACCATTGCATTTTTCTCCCAAACGAAGGACACTAGAAAGAAAATTTTAAAGCCTCCTGTTAGGCCATCATCTACACGACATAGCCCTGAATTTTCCAATGCGCAGCTCTTTGCAAAAGAGAGATATTGGCAAGGAAAAGCTGTCTTGTACCTTTGCATTTTTCTCCCAAACGAAGGACACTAGAAAGAAAATTTTAAAGCCTCCTGTTAGGCCATCATCTACACGACATAGCCCTGAATTTTCCAATGCGTAGCTCTTTGCAAAAGAGAGATATTGGCAAGGAAAAGCTGTCTTGTACCTTTGCATTTTTCTCCCAAACGAAAGACACTAGAAAGAAAATTTTAAAGCCTCCTGTTAGGCCATCATCTACACGACATAGCCCTGAATTTTCCAATGCGCAGCTCTTTGCAAAAGAGAGATATTGGCAAGGAAAAGCTGTCTTGTACCATTGCATTTTTCTCCCAAACGAAGGTCACTAGAAAGAAAATTTTAAAGCCTCCTGTTAGGCCATCATCTACACGACATAGCCCTGAATTTTCCAATGCGCAGCTCTTTGCAAAAGAGAGATATTGGCAAGGAAAAGCTGTCTTGTACCATTGCATTTTTCTCCCAAACGAAGGACACTAGAAAGAACATTTTAAAGCCTCCTGTTAGGCCATCATCTACACGACATAGCCCTGAATTTTCCAATGCGCAGCTCTTTGCAAAAGAGAGATATTGGCAAGGAAAAGCTGTCTTGTACCATTGCATTTTTCTCCCAAACGAAGGACACTAGAAAGAAAATTTTAAAGCCTCCTGTTAGGCCATCATCTACACGACATAGCCCTGAATTTTCCAATGCGCAGCTCTTTGCAAAAGAGAGATATTGGCAAGGAAAAGCTGTCTTGTACCTTTGCATTTTTCTCCCAAACGAAGGACACTAGAAAGAAAATTTTAAAGCCTCCTGTTAGGCCATCATCTACACGACATAGCCCTGAATTTTCCAATGCGTAGCTCTTTGCAAAAGAGAGATATTGGCAAGGAAAAGCTGTCTTGTACCTTTGCATTTTTCTCCCAAACGAAAGACACTAGAAAGAAAATTTTAAAGCCTCCTGTTAGGCCATCATCTACACGACATAGCCCTGAATTTTCCAATGCGCAGCTCTTTGCAAAAGAGAGATATTGGCAAGGAAAAGCTGTCTTGTACCATTGCATTTTTCTCCCAAACGAAGGACACTAGAAAGAACATTTTAAAGCCTCCTGTTAGGCCATCATCTACACGACATAGCCCTGAATTTTCCAATGCGCAGCTCTTTGCAAAAGAGAGATATTGGCAAGGAAAAGCTGTCTTGTACCATTGCATTTTTCTCCAAAACGAAGGACACTAGAAAGAACATTTTAAAGCCTCCTGTTAGGCCATCATCTACACGACATAGCCCTGAATTTTCCAATGCGCAGCTCTTTGCAAAAGAGAGATATTGGCAAGGAAAAGCTGTCTTGTACCATTGCATTTTTCTCCCAAACGAAGGACACTAGAAAGAAAATTTTAAAGCCTCCTGTTAGGCCATCATCTACACGACATAGCCCTGAATTTTCCAATGCACAGCTCTTTGCAAAAGAGAGATATTGGCAAGGAAAAGCTGTCTTGTACCTTTGCATTTTTCTCCCAAACGAAGGACACTAGAAAGAAAATTTTAAAGCCTCCTGTTAGGCAATCATCTACACGACATAGCCCTGAATTTTCCAATGCGCAGCTCTTTGCAAAAGAGAGATATTGGCAAGGAAAAGCTGTCTTGTACCATTGCATTTTTCTCCCAAACGAAGGACACTAGAAAGAAAATTTTAAAGCCTCCTGTTAGGCCATCATCTACACGACATAGCCCTGAATTTTCCAATGCGTAGCTCTTTGCAAAAGAGAGATATTGGCAAGGAAAAGCTGTCTTGTACCTTTGCATTTTTCTCCCAAACGAAGGACACTAGAAAGAAAATTTTAAAGCCTCCTGTTAGGCCATCATCTACACGACATAGCCCTGAATTTTCCAATGCGCAGCTCTTTGCAAAAGAGAGATATTGGCAAGGAAAAGCTGTCTTGTACCTTTGCATTTTTCTCCCAAACGAAGGTCACTAGAAAGAAAATTTTAAAGCCTCCCGTTAGGCCATCATCTACACGACATAGCCCTGAATTTTCCAATGCGTAGCTCTTTGCAAAAGAGAGATATTGGCAAGGAAAAGCTGTCTTGTACCTTTGCATTTTTCTCCCAAACGAAGGACACTAGAAAGAAAATTTTAAAGCCTCCTGTTAGGCCATCATCTACACGACATAGCCCTGAATTTTCCAATGCGTAGCTCTTTGCAAAAGAGAGATATTGGCAAGGAAAATCTGTCTTGTACCTTTGCATTTTTCTCCCAAACGAAGGACACTAGAAAGAAAATTTTAAAGCCTCCTGTTAGGCCATCATCTACACGACATAGCCCTGAATTTTCCAATGCGCAGCTCTTTGCAAAAGAGAGATATTGGCAAGGAAAAGCTGTCTTGTACCTTTGCATTTTTCTCCCAAACGAAGGTCACTAGAAAGAAAATTTTAAAGCCTCCTGTTAGGCCTTCATCTACACGACATAGCCCTGAATTTTCCAATGCGTAGCTCTTTGCAAAAGAGAGATATTGGCAAGGAAAAGCTGTCTTGTACCTTTGCATTTTTCTCCCAAACGAAGGACACTAGAAAGAACATTTTAAAGCCTCCTGTTAGGCCATCATCTACACGACATAGCCCTGAATTTTCCAATGCGCAGCTGTCTTGTACCTTTGCATTTTTCTCCCAAACGAAGGTCACTAGAAAGAAAATTTTAAAGCCTCCTGTTAGGCCATCATCTACACGACATAGCCCTGAATTTTCCAATGCGTAGCTCTTTGCAAAAGAGAGATATTGGCAAGGAAAAGCTGTCTTGTACCTTTGCATTTTTCTCCCAAACGAAGGACACTAGAAAGAAAATTTTAAAGCCTCCTGTTAGGCCATCATCTACACGACATAGCCCTGAATTTTCCAATGCGCAATTGGATATGCCCAATCTCATTTGATCTTTGAAGCAAAGCAGTATTGGATTTTGTTACTACCAAGCAGTCTCCCATCCATGTATTATCAGATTCTTTAGGTGTTTTTAAACTATCAACACCCTTTTCTTGGTACTGTACATTTAATTTTTACACATATTCTTTTATGTACCAGAAGTTAGAAGTAGAAGAGCTCTAACAGAAACCACGAGCTCATCTACAGCCACAGCACACTGGATTTGCCCAATCTCTCCTGATCATGGAAGCTGAGCAGTGTTGGTCCTGGTTTTAGTACTTGGATGGGAGACCACCAGGAAATACCAGGAGCTGTGTGTATTTTTACAATACCAACACCGTTCTCTTGATGCATTCCATTTTGAAACATTGGGGCAGATCTATTAAGCCTGGTGAACTGATAAAGTGCAAGGTGATAAAGTACCAGCCAGTCAGCTCCTAACTGTCATTTTTCAAACCCAGCCTGTGACATGGCAATTAGGAGCTGATTGGCTGGTACTTTATCACCATGCAAATTATCATTTCACCAGGTTTAATAAATCGTCCGCTTATTCATTTATGTACGAGTAGTTAGAAGTAGAAGAACTCTAACAGAAACCACTAAGCTCATCTACAGCCACACCACACTGTATATGCCCAATATCACCTGATCTTAGGCCTGGTTTGTTCTTGGATGTGAGACCACCTGGGAATACCAGGTGCTGTAGGTAGTTTGATACTACCAACACCGTTCTCTTGATGCATTCTATTTTGAAACTTATTCATTGATGTAGAAGTTAGAAACAGCAAAAATCATCTACAGCCGCATCACACTGGATATGTCCAATCCAGTGGCGTAACTAGAAATTTTTCTCCCCCAAGCCAAAAAATTCTTCGGCGCCCCCCCCCCCCTTCATGCTCCATAATTGGGAGCAAGAAAGTGATAAATATGCGCGCGCCTAAGGCGCGCGCGTCAAAAAAGGGGCGTGGTTTTGTTGGAGTGGGCGTGGTTTCACATAAAGGGGCGTGGCATTGCAGGAAAAGACTACCTTATACCCCAGTTTTGCAACCTGCACGCCCATACGTTGGCCACCACAGGAAAGAAAAATAATCCTGATTCATGCCCCTTACATTATTTGTCATTTTTCCTCCTTATAGTAATGCCCAGTATACATTATGCCACATACTGCAATGGCCCTTAGACATTATGCCGCACACAATAATGCACGACACAATATGCACACACTGTAATGCCCCCGACACATTATGCCACACACCGTAATGTCTGTGACACATTATGCCACACACCGTAATGCCTGTGACACATTATGACAGGAATCGTAATGCCCGTTATACATTATGCTACACACTGCAATGCCCCTGATACATTATAGCACATACAATGTCTGTGACACATTATGACACACACCGCAATGTCCGTGATACATTATGCCACACACTGCAATGCCCGATACATTATAGCACATACAATGCCTGTGACACATTATGCCACACACTGCAATGACCTTGAGACATTATACCACAATGCCCGTGATATAGTATACCATACACCGTAATGCCTGTGACACATACCGCAATGCCCTGCCCGTTATACCCTATGCCACACATCGCAATGCCCGTTATGTATTATGCCACACTGCAATGACCCTGAGACATTATACCACATACCACAATGCCCGTGATATAGTATACCACACACCGTAATGCCTGACACATTATGACACACACCGCAATGTCCGTGATACATTATGCCACACACTGCAATGACCCTGAGACATTATACCACATATCACAATGCCCGCGATATAGTATACCATACACCGTAATGCCTGCGACACATTATGACACACACCGCAATGTCCGTGATACATTATGCCACACACCGTAATGCCCATTACACATTAAGTCCTACAGTAAGGCTTCTAATTACTTTTCAATTACCTGCTCGTTGTCAGGGGTTTCATGCACTGGGTGTCATGCTCGTTGCCAGGGGTTTCATGCTCTTGGTTCCATGCACGGTGCCAGGGGTTTTCATGCTCAGGGTGTCATGCTCGTTGCCAGGGGTTTCATGCACTGGGTGTCATGCTCATTGCCAGGTGTTTCATGCACTGGGTGTCATGCTCGTTGCCAGATGTTTCATGCACTGGGTGTCATGCTCGTTGCTAGGAGGTAGTCCTTGTTGCTAGGGCTGTGCTCCCAGTGCCACATATGTCCCCAGTGCCAGATATTCCCCCACGGTGCCAGGTACTTACATGCCCCAGTGCCAAATATAGTCGTCCCCCCCATGTGCCAAGTACACATATGTCCCCAGTGCCAGATATTCCCCCCCAGTGCCATATATGCCCCCAGTGCCAGATATTCCCCCCAGTGCCATATATGCCCCCCGTGCCATATATGCCCCCAGTGCCAGATACCCCCCCAGTGCCATATATGCCCCCAGTGCCAGATATTCCCCCCCAGTGCCATATATGCCCCAGTGCCAGATATCCCCCCCAGTGCCAGATATGCCCCCAGTGCCAGATATTCCCCCCAGTGCCAGAAATGCCCCAGTGCCAGATATTCCTCCCTCCCCCCCCGTGCCATATATGCCCCCAGTGCCAGATATTTACCCCCCCCGCCGTCGCTTTTTGGAGGGACACGGAGGGCACAGCTCGTCTCTCCTGTGTCCCTCCTGCTGCATCATCTCCGGCGGCCGCGGGTCTAATAGGGGGAAGTGCCGGTTCGTGAGCCAATTAGAGCTCACGGACGGCACTTCCCCCTATTAGACCCGCGGCCGCCGGAGATGATGCAGCAGGAGGGACACAGGGAGGCGCGCTGTGTGCCCTCCGTGTCCCTCCAAAAAGCGGCGGAGGGAAGGAGACTGCAGACTGACATGCGGACGCTCGTCCGCATGTCAGTCTGCTGTAAATCAGTGGCGCCCCCGCAGCCCCTCGCCCCCAAGCCACCGCGAGGACTGCGGGGGCAGTAGTTACGCCACTGGTCCAATCTCACCTGATGATGGAAGCTAAGCAGTGTTGTGCCTGGTTTGTTTTTGGATTTCAAGTCCTGCCTTCTGGTTTGGCCACGGCACCTCGGATATTCACCAAGGTCATGGCCGTGATGACGACCCTTCACCATCAGAGAATCAGGATCCTGCCAAATCTGGATGACTTGCTGATCCTGGTGAACTCCCAAGAGGTTCTCCACAGTTATCTGGAACTGGCGGTCCAATTCCTAAAAGTCCACGGGAGGCTCATCAACTGAAAAAAGTCCTCGCTGGTCCCTGCTCGGAACATTGTGCACCTAGGGGCACTGCTGGACACACACAGCCAACAATTGTTTCTGTCTCCAGAGAAAGTCCTGAAAATTCAGGACAGTATCGTCCTCTCTCGCCCAAGAGTGTTGATACACACAGCGATGCAAGTACTAGACCTCATGGTGTCGGCTTTCGATATGGTAGAGTACGCTCAATTTCATTACCGCCCTCTGCAGAGGTTAATCCTCTCCAAGTGGGACGGCCTGCCTCATCGGATGATGTCTCAAATGATCTCCTTGACTCCGGAGGTTCGTCTGACACTGAGCTGGTGGCTACAGGACCAACAGTTGAGCAGGGGCCATCCCTTCTGGATCTCCAACTGTGTCCTCCTGACAATGGATGCCAGACTTTTGGGCTGGGCCATGGTGTTGGAGCAATACACTTTCTCCAGGGTCGGTGGACCAGGGAGGAATCTCTCCTCCTGATATACATTCTGGAATTGCAGGCAGTGTTCAATTAATTGACACTGGCCCTGCCTCTAGTACAGAACAGGCCTGTTCAAGTACAATCTGACAACGACACCACGGTAGTGTACACAAATCATCAAGGCGGCACTCGAAACTGCATGGCAAAGCTGGAAGTATCAAAAATCCTCCGTTGGGTAGAAAGTCATCTGACAGCAATATCGGCAGTGTTCATTCCCGGAGTCCTCAACTAGGAAGCGGATTTCCTCAGTCGTCAGGACGTTCACGCTGGAGAGTGGAGAGGCCGCAGCAGAAATGTCTGCACTGGTGTCAGTAGGTGACTGAGGCAGGGATGACTGGGAGATAGTGGGTGACTGAAGCATGTATGAGTGGGAGGTAGTGGGTGACTGAGGCCGGGGTGACTGGGAGATAGTGGGTGACAGGGAGATAGTGGGTTACTGAGGGAGGGGTGATAGGAAGGGGTTGGGTAAGTATGGGAAGAAAGTGGGTGACAGGTATAATAAATGACTAAGGCAGGGGTGATAGGGAGATAGTGGATGACTGTGGCAGGGGTGACAGGGACAGTAAGAGACTGAGGCAGGGGTGACAGGGATAGTGGCTGACTGAGGCAGGGGTGACTGGGAGATAGTGGGTGACTGAGGCAGGGTTGACAGGGATAGTGGGTGACTGAAGCAGGGGTGATAGGGTGACAGTGGGTGACTAAAGCAGGGGTGACTGGTATAGTGGGTGACTGAGGCAGGGATCGCAGATATAGTGGTTGACTGAGGCAGCGGTGACTGGGAGATAGTGGGTAACTGAGGCAGGGGTGACAGGGAAAGTGTGTGACTCAGGCAGGGGTGATAGGGAGATAGTGGGCTGCATATCTCTGCCTCACTGCAGCAGCACATTCCTGCTTCAATGACAGCAGCACATCCCTACCTCACTTATAGCAGCACATCCCTGCCTCGCTGACAGCAGCACATCCCTGCCTCGCTGACAGCAGCACATCCCTGCCTCGCTGACAGCAGCACATCCCTGCTTCACTGACAGCAGCACATCCCTGCTTCGCTGACAGCAGCACATCCCTGCTTCGCTGACAGCAGCACATCCCTGCCTCGCTGACAGCAGCACATCCCTGTCTCGCTGACAGCAGCACAGCACTGCTTCGCTGACAGCAGCACATCACTGCTTCACTACCAGCAGCACATCCCTGCCTCACTGGCAGCAGCACATCCCTGCCTTACTGACAGCTGTATATAGGGCCTAATTCAGACCTGATCCCTGCTGTGCATATTCACACAACAGGAGATCAGGTCTGAAGTGCGTGTGTGCTGGTGCCGCAGTGCACCGGCACATGCCAGAGATGCGATCAGCATCTCTGCCCAGTGAGCGCCTCTGCCTGATTGACAGGCAGAGGCGGTCACTGGGCAGGAGGAGTCGGGCCAGCGGCGTTGTGCCGCCATTTTGGGGGCACAGTCAGGACAACGCAGACATGACCGGACCGTATGGGGGCGGGCCGTGACGGCTGCGTGACCCGGACAGCAACGGGCCTTATTTACTAAAATCTCAGATAAATTTTATGGCATTTATGTGCAGTCTAGTTTGCACAGTTGATAGAGTGTTGATCTTGCACTATCAATGTAAGCCTCACATAGGTTTGATACACATGTAAGTTTGTTTTTATTTTACTACATTGTGGTTTGTGGCTCTATACCATGTAATGCATGTCTTTTAACAGTAGTCAAGTCTTCCAATGTGCTTGTTAGTGAAACCCAATAGATAGCTTTATTTTATTTTGATTCTTCAAATATTGAATGCATATGTCTTATAACTTTTTTTTTTTCAATATACAGGTTGAGTATCTGTATATACATTTTTATTATAAGATTTTCAATGACACAAGTGCATCCAAGTTGCAGATTATGGATTGTGAAGGACAAATCAACCATATAAACAATTTAAGCAATTTAAATTGCATGCAGGTAGTAGAATATCAAACTCCTTGGATGAGAGTTGGTCGTAATAAACTAGGATAGAAAAGAATAAAGTAGAAAATAAGATTTTAAACCTACCGGTAAATCTTTTTCTCGTAGTCCGTAGAGGATGCTGGGGACTCCGTAAGGACCATGGGGATAGACGGGCTCCACAGGAGACATGGGCACTTTAAGAAAGACTTTAGTTCTGGGTGTGCACTGGCTCCTCCCTCTATGCCACAGTTAGAGAAACTGTGCCCAGAGGAGACGGACAGTATGAGGAAAGGATTTTGTTAATCCAGGGCAAGATTCATACCAGCCACACCAATCACACCGTATAACTTGTGATAAACTACCCAGTTATCAGTATGAAAAAACAACATAGCATCAGTGCAGGACCGATGCAACTATAACATAACCCTTATTGAAGCAATAACTATATACAAGTATTGCAGAAGTAGTCCGCACTTGGGACGGGCGCCCAGCATCCTCTACGGACTACGAGAAAAAGATTTACCAGTAGGTTTAAAATCTTATTTTCTCTAACGTCCTAGAGGATGCTGGGGACTCCGTAAGGACCATGGGGATTATACCAATGCTCCAAAACGGGCGGGAGAGTGCGGATGACTCTGCAGCACCGATTGAGCAAACATGAGTTCCTCCTCAGCCAGGGTATCAAACTTATAGTATTTTGCAAAGGTGTGTGAACCCGACCAAGTAGCAGCTTGACACAGCTGTAGTGCCGAGACCCCTCGGGCAGCCGCCCAAGAAGAGCCCACTTTCCTCGTGGAATGGGCCTTGACCGATTTCAGTAACTGCAATCCAGCCATAGAATGCGCTTGCTGAATCGTGTTACAAATCCGGCGAGCAATAGCCTGCTTTGAAGCAGGGGCACCAATCTTGTTGGTTGCATACAGGACAAACAGCGCTTCAGTTTTCCTGACTCTAGCCGTCCTGGCCACGTAAATTTTCAAAGCCCTAACCACATCAAGTAACTCGGAATCCTCCAAGTCACGCGTAGCCACAGGCACCACAATAGGTTGGTTCATATGAAAAGATGAGACCACTTTTGGTAGGAATTGAGGACGGGTCTGCAATTCCGCTCTATCCACATGGAATACCAAATATGGGCTTTTATGTGACAAAGCCGCTAATTCCGACACTCGCCTGGCCGAAGCCAAGGCTAATAACATGACCACCTTCCATGTGAGATATTTTAACTCCACTGTTTTAAGTGGTTCAAACCAGTGTAATTTTAGAAAACTTAACACCACGTTAAGGTCCCAAGGTGCCACCGGAGGCACAAAAGGAGGCTGAATATGCAGCACTCCTTTTACAAAAGTCTGAACTTCTGGAAGAGAAGCCAATTCTTTTTGAAAGAAAATGGATAAGGCTGAAATCTGGACCTTAATAGAGCCTAATTTTAGGCCCAAATTCACTCCAGTTTGTAGGAAGTGAAGGAAACGGCCCAGATGGAATTCTTCCATAGGAGCATTCCTGGCCTCACACCAAGAAACATAATTTTGCCATATACGGTGTAATGTTTTAACGTTACATCCTTCCTAGCATTTATCAGCGTAGGGATGACCTCAACCGGAATGCTAGGATCCGGCATTCAACCGCCATGCCGTCAAATGCAGCCGCGGTAAGTCTTGGAACAGACAGGGCCCCTGATGCAACAGGTCCTGTCTTAGAGGGAGAGGCCACAGATCTTCTGTGAGCATTTCCTGCAGATCCGGATACCAGGTCCTCCGTGGCCAATCTGGAACAATGAGGATTGTTCTCACTCCTCTTTGTCTTATTATCCTCAACACCTTGGGTATGAGAGGAAGAGGAGGAAATACATAGACCGACCGGAACACCCACGGTGTCACTAGGGCGTCTACAGCTACTGCCTGAGGGTCTCTTGACCTTGCGCAATACCTCTGTAGCTTTTTGTTGAGCCGGGACGGCATCATGTCTATCTGTGGCAGTTCCCACCGACTTGTAATCTGTGCAAAGACTTCCTGATGAAGTCCCCACTCTCCCGGATGTAGGTCGTGTCTGCTGAGGATGTCTGCTTCCCAGTTGTCCACTCCCGGAATGAACACTGCTGACAGTGCGCTTGCGTGATTCTCCACCCAGCGAAGAATTCTGGTGGCTTGTGCCATCGCCACTCTGCTTCTTGTGCCGCCTTGGCGGTTTACATGAGCCACTGCGGTGACGTTGTCTGACTGGATCAGAACCGGTTGGTCGCAAAGTAAGGTCTCCGCTTGACGTAGGGCATTGTATATGGCCCTTAGTTCCAGGATGTTGATGTGAAGACAAGTCTCTTGACTTGACCAAAGACCTTGGAAATTTCTTCCCTGTGTGACTGCTCCCCAACCTTGGAGGCTTGCGTCTGTGGTCACCAGGATCCAGCCCTGAATGCTGAATCTGCGTCCCTCGAGAAGGTGAGCACTCTGCAGCCACCACAAGAGTGATACCCTGACCCTGGGGGACAGGGTGATCAACCAATGCATCTGTAAATGTGACCCGGACCACTTGTCCAGTAGGTCCCATTGGAAAGTCCTCGCATGGAACCTGCCGAATGGAATGGCCTCGTGTGATGCCACCATCTTTCCCAGGACTCGAGTGCAGTGATGCACTGACACCTGTTTTGGTTTCAATAGGTTCCTGACAAGAGTCATGAGTTCCTGGGCCTTTTCTATCAGGAGATAAACCCTCTTGTGGTCTGTGTCCAGAATCATGCCCAAGAAAGACAGACGAGTAGTAGGAATCAACTGCGACTTCGGGATATTGAGAATCCAGCCGTGTTGCTGTAACACTTTCAGTGAAAGTGATACGCTGTTCAGCAACTGCTCTCTTGATCTCGCTTTTATGAGATCGCCCAAGTACGGGATAATTGTGACACCTTGCTTGCACAGGAGCACCATCATTTCCGCCATTACCTTGGTGAAAATTCTCAGGGCCATGGAGAGACCAAACAGCAACGTCTGAAATTGGCAATGACAGTCCTGTACCGCAAATCTGAGTTATGCCTGATGAGGTGGATAAATGGGGACATGAAGGTATGCATCCTGTACACAAATGTGGACAACAGGTGTCAAGCCGTGTGTTGCCTTTGTCAAGCTGTAATAAGTAGGGATAAGGACGTTAACCACCTCGGAACATCCTCCCTTATACGTCACCTGCAGCGCATTCATCATAAGTCAGTGACAAGTTCAAAAACTTTGGATGACAGCGGAAGCAGTCCACTAACCACTAAATCCCTTCCTCTTGTAACCAAGCTCCTGCAAACCACACCACCAACTCCCTCAGTGTCAATTTCCTCCTTAGACAGGAGAGCCAATAGTCCTGCAGGCCATGTCACTGGCAAGTCTGACGAGTCCTCTCCTGCCTGGGATTCCTCCGATGCATCCTTGAGTGTAACGCCTACTGCTGCTGGCGCTGCTGTTGTTGCTGCTGGGAGTCGATCGTCATCCCAGAGGGGAAGTCGGAAGACCACTTGTACTTCTTCCAGTAAGCAATTGACTGTCCAACAGTCCTTTGCGAGGAAGATGAAATATCACAGCAGTCATCCTGCTGCAAAGCGGATAACTCAGGTCTGGGTGGTGAGAAACGTGGTTCCGGTATCCATCGTTAATTTAGAGGCAACTAGAGACTTGATTGAGGTACTGTGTCCCCGGTACCAAATACCCTCTAGGTTCCATTTCTCTAGGCAGGCGATACCGAAAATGTACACAGACCTCAGAAAAAGAGTCACCAGTGTCCTAAAAAATGCAGTTGTACCCAATGTCCACTTGTCTGTGGTTAAGTGGAGCAGGGCAGACTCAGGACTATATGACTGTGACAGCCCACTGGGTAGATGTATTGCCTCCCGCAGCAAGAACAGCAGCGGCGGCACCAGTAGCAGCATCTCGCAATTGCCAACTCGTTCCTAGGCAGGCTACGCTTTGTATCACCGCTTTCCATAAGAGGCACACAGCTGACAACCACTTACGGAAACTGAGGAACATCATCGCAGAATGGCTTACCCCAATTGAACTCTCCTGGGGATTTGTGACATCGGACAACGCCACCAATATTGTGCGTGCATTACATCTGGGCAAATTCCAGCACGTCCCATGTTTTGCACATACATTGAACTTGGTGGTGCAGAATTATTTAAAAAACGACAGGGGCGTGCAAGAGATGCTGTCGGTGGCCCGAAGAATTGCGGGCCACTTTCTGCCTTCAGCCACCGCATGCCGAAGACTGGAGCACCACCAAACATTCCTGAACCTGCCTTGCCATCATCTGAAGCAAGAGGTGGTAACGAGGTGGAATTCAACCCTCTATATGCTTCAGAGGATGGAGGAGCAGCAAAAGGCCATTCAAGCCTATACATCTGCCCACGATATAGGCAAAGGAGGGGGAATGCACCTGACTCAAGCGCAGTGGAGAATGATTTCAACGTTGTGCAAGGTTCTGCAACCCTTTGAACTTTCCACACGTGAAGTCAGTTCAGACACTGCCAGCCTGAGTCAGGTCATTCCCCTCATCAGGCTTTTGCAGAAGAAGCTGGAGACATTGAAGGAGGAGCTAAAACAGAGCGATTCAACTAGGCATGTGGGACTTGTGGATGGAGCCCTTAATTCGCTTAACCAGGATTCAATCTGTTGAAATCAGAGCAATAAATTTTGGCCACCGTGCTCGATCCTAGATTTAAAACCTACATTGTATCTCTCTTTCCGGCAGACACAAGTCTGCAGAGGTTCTAAGACCTGCTGGTGAGAAAATTGTCAAGTCAAGCGGAACGTGACCCGTCAACAGCTCCTCCTTCACATTCTCCCGCAACTGGGGGTGCGAGGAAAAGGCTAAGAATTCCGAGCCCACCCGCTGGCGGTGATGCAGGGCAGTCTGGAGTGAGTGCTGACATCTGGTCCAGACTGAAGGACCTGGCAACGATTACTGACATGTTGTCTACTGTCACTGCATATGATTCTGTCACCTTTGAAAGAATGGTGGAGAAAAAGAGGCAATTTGGAGGCCCTTGCACAAACTGGCTTTATTCTACCTAAGTTGCCCTCCCTCCAGTGTGTACTCCGAAAGAGTGTTTAGTGCGGCCGCTCACCTTGTCAGCAATCGGCGTACAAGGTTACTTCCAGAAAATGTGGAGAAGATGATGATCATCAAAATTAATTATAATCAATTCCTCCGTGGAGACATTCACCAGCAATTGCCTCCAGAAAGTACACAGGGATCTGAGATGGTGGATTCCAGTGGGGACGAATTAATAATCTGTGAGGAGGGGGATGTACACAGTGAAAGGGGTGAGGAATCAGAGGATGATGAGGTGGACATCTTGCCTCTGTAGAGCCAGTTTGTGCAAGGAGAGATTGATTGATTCTTTTTTGGTGGGGGCCCAAACCAACCAGTCATTTCAGTCAGTCGTGTGGCAGACCCTGTCGCTGAAATGATGGGTTCGTCAATGTTTTTCTTTTCAATCTAAACCCCTGCAGTTTTCTGTAAGCATCTGCTTCGCTATGATGATCAACAAGTCACAAGGGAAAACACTCAGGGCTGGAGGCGTAGATCTTAGGACCAGCTGCTACAAGCATGGCAGAAGTGTCACTATCACTGGTGACACCCAGAGAGGTGGCGAGGGAGATTGTAATGCAGTGCGCGCAGATAAGCAGCGCAATGGTAAAAAGGAGGCATGGTCTCATAGGTAGGGGCGTGGCCTGAATCACCATTTTGTTGCTGCGGGTATCCCGGGGGTTGGGGGCTGTACCCGGGGACTAGTGTGTGAGTGGTGCTGGCTCCTGCACAGTGACAGAAACTGGGTGTTGCACGTAATGTCACAGTAAAACTCCCATATTCTGTCACTGAAGAAGAGCCGGCACTTTGGTGTCACCCCACTTGGCGGGTGACACTCGGGTGTGTGCCGCAACCCCGTTGTGATGCCACTGACCCATGGGAAGCTTTACGTGGCTTACCCATGTGTTAGTAGCCCCAAGCATCTTTTGTGTTAGTCCCTGAAGAAAAACTTCAAATATTGTTTACAATTTTGTAATCAATGGCCTAATTCAGTAAGGATTGCAAATTCTGCTAAGTAACAGAATTTGCAATCCTTTGGTTCGCATGCTGGGGCCACCCATCACAGGGCATGGCCACCCAGCATGCCGCCTCCCTTCTTGATCACGCTGAAATTGCAGTCTCAGTGCAGTTCAGCGTGATCATAAAAAATGGGTTAGCCTCCTGTTGGTGCAGACTGTACGTGTGCGCAGGAAGCCGCCACCATTTTTGTGATCGCAACGGCTGCATGTGATGTCATGCAGCCGCTCTGACCACGCCTCCTGTTTCTCCGTTGAAGCCCTGCCCCCGCACCGCTCCATCTCCGACTTTGAAATGGAGTGTTGCTGACCCCCCCCCCCCCCGCACCGATTGACAGTCACAGAAAATGCAGGCGCATGCGTATGCTCTTAGCAATTTTTGCAGTTGGATTGCTTATTGTGATTGCAATCCAACCTGAATCAGGCTCTATTACCTATCACAATGCACTGCAGGTAGTACAAAATGGGGTTAATATAGGAGAAAACCCCCCAGAGCTGTGCTCCTTAACTGTCCCTGGTGGCTAGTGGAGCGGCTGCCCAGTAATCAGTGTCCACGCCAGTGCGCACACGGCCCGCCCCCTACAGCCATGCTGGATCACGGTATAGTGTGGGCACAGAAGCCCCTTACCTCCCTTTCATCAGCGGCCTCGTGATCCCGGAGGGCGGTGTGTGTGTGACTGACCTTAGGAAGAAACCGGAGCCTCCGCTGCAGTGACCCAGCAACCAGGGCACGGGAGTATACTGCGCCGCTGGGAGTGATGGAGCAGCAGTAAAGATGTCTATTAGACCTAGCCTGCTGCAGCCCTTGTACATTCTTATAAAAAAAGTTCTTCTTTTCTTGTCAAAATTAATAGCTAAGTATAGGCTGCCTGAGGCAGCCCCCTGTTAAGTGTCCTGCTACTGAAGGCACCAACTACAAACTGAGCTCCCTGTTCATGGAAGCGAGGTTATAGAGCAGGGGGCGCTGAGCATCTTGGGAACAGTCAAAAGCTTTGAGCCTGTTGGTGCCTCAGATCAAGATCCTACTCTGGTGTACATATACAATGTGAATCCTTGTGGAGTCCAGTGTACCCCACAGAAGAAATGAATGCGTCACACCCATTGGCAGCAACATTAGAATAGCTGCTGATGGGCACAATTGAGAAAGGAAGGGGGGAAAACATTTGAATCCAGCACATATATGTAATTTGAATATGTAATTTGTACCTTCCTACTTTAAAATGTAATGGATGAACCTCACCCTGTGAGAACTATCTTCATGATCAAGAGATCTCATATACAAGATAAGTATGTGTTGGCAGAGGCGCTCACTGGGCAGAGATGCTGATCGCATCTCTGGCATGTGCCGGTGCACTGCGGCACCAGCACACACACACACACACACACTTCAGACCTGATCTCCTGTTGTGTGAATATGCACAGCAGAGTTCAGGTCTGAATACAGCTGTCAGTAAGGCAGGGATCTGCTGCTGCCAGTGAGGCAGGGATGTGCTGCTGTCAGTGAAGCAGTGATCTGCTGCTGCCAGTGAGGCAGGGATCTGCTGCTGCCAGTGAGGCAGGGATGTGCTGCTATAAGTGAGGCAGGTATGTGCTGCTGTCAATGAGGCAGGGATGTGCTGCTGTCAGTGAAGCAGGGATGTGCTGCTGTCAGCGAGGCAGTGATCTGCTGCCCACTATCTCCCTATCACCCCTGCCTGAGTCACACACTTTCCCTGTCACCCCTGCCCCAGTTACCCACTATCTCCCAGTCACCGCTGCCTCAGTTAACCACTATACCTGCGACCCCTGCCTCAGTCACCCACTATACCAGTCACCCCTGCTTTAGTCACCCACTATCTCTGTCACCCCTGCCTCAGTCAACCACTATCTCCATATCACCCCTACCTCAGTCACCCACTATCCCTGTCACCTCTGCCTCAGTCACCCACTGTCACCCTATCACCCCTGCCTCAGTCACCCACTATCCCTGTCACCCCTGCCTCAGTCTCCTACTGTCCCTGTCACCCCTGCCACAGTCATCCACTATATCCCTATCACCCCTGCCTTAGTCACTGACTATCTCCCAGTCACCCCGGCCTCAGTCACCCACTATCTCCCAGTCATACATGCTTCAGTCACCCACTATCTCCCAGTCATCCCTGCCTCAGTCACCTACTGACACCAGTGCAGACATTTCTGCTGCGGCCTCTCCACTCTCCAGCGTGAACGTACTGACGACTGAGGAAATCCGCTTCCCAGTTGAGGACTCCGGGAATGAACACTGCCGATATTGCTGGCAGATGACGTTCTACCCAACTGAGGATTTTTGATACTTCCAGCTTTGCCATGCAATTTCGAGTGCCGCCTTGATGATTTGTGTACACTACCGTGGTGTCGTTGTCCGATTGTACTTGAACAGGCCTGTTCTGTACTAGAGGCAGGGCCAGTGTCAATGAATTGAACACTGCCCGCAATTCCAGAATGTTTATCGGGAGGAGAGATTCCTCCCTGGTCCACCGATGGTGAAGGGTCGTCATCACGGCCATGACCTTGGTGAATTTCCGAGGTGCCGTGGCCAAACCAGAAGGCAGGACCTGAGATCCAAAAACTAACCAGGCACAACACTGCTTAGCTTCCAACATCAGATGAGATTGGACATATCCAGTGTGATGCGGCTGTAGATGATTTTTGCTGTTTCTAACTTCTACTTCTAACTACTGGTACATCAATGAATAAGTTTCAAAATATAATGCATCAAGAGAACGGTGTTGGTAGTATAAAACTACCTACAGCACCTGGTATTCCCAGGTGGTCTCACATCCAAGAACAAACCAGGCCTAAAATCAGGTGATATTGGGCATATACAGTGTGGTGTGGCTGTAGATGAGCTTAGTGGTTTCTGTTAGAGTTCTTCTACTTCTAACTACTCGTACATAAATGAGTAAGCAGACGATTTATTAAACCTGGTGAAATGATAATTTGCATGGTGATAAAGTACCATCCAATCAGCTCCTAATTGCCATGTCACAGGCTGGGTTTGAAAAATGACAGTTAGGAGCTGACTGGCTGGTACTTTATCACCTTGCACTTTATCAGTTCACCAGGCTTAATAGATCTGCCCCAATGTTTCAAAATGGAATGCATCAAGAGAATGGTGTTAGTATTGTAAAAATACACACAGCTCCTGGTATTTCCTTGTGGTCTCCCATCCAAGTACTAAAACCAGGACCAACACTGCTCAGCTTCCATGATCAGGAGAGATTGGGCAAATCCAGTGTGCTGTGGCTGTAGATGAGCTGGTGGTTTCTGTTACAGCTCTTCTACTTCTAACTTCTGGTACATAAAAGAATACATGTAAAAATTAAATGTACCAAGAAAATGGTGTTGCTAGTTTAAAAACACCTAAAGAATCTGATACTACCAAGCAGTCTCCCATCCATGTATTAACAAAGTCCAATACTGCTTTGCTTCAAAAATCAAATGAGATTGGGCATATCCAGTGTGGTGTGGCTTTAGAAAAGCTTTGTGGTTTCTGTTAGAGCTCTTCTACTTCTAACTACTGGTACATTAATGAATATGTATAAGGTTGTAGTTTATCCAATATGCCTTTACTACCTTACCTTTCAACCCCCCCTCCCTCCCCTCTTCTCCTTATAGCTTCCTTAGTTCTCTCCTCCTCGTGTGTGCGTTATTTGTTTTCTCATACGTCCTAGAGGATGCTGGGGTCACATTAAGAACCATGGGGTATAGACGGGATCCGCAGGAGACATGGGCACTTTAAGACTTTCAAAGGGTGTGAACTGTCTCCTCCCTCTATGCCCCTCCTCCAGACTCCAGTTTTAGTATTGTGCGCAGTGATACTGGATGCACTACAGGGGAGCTCTACTGAGTTTCTCTGAAAAGACTTGTTAGTTTTTTTTATTTTCAGGGAGGCTGCTGGCAACAGTCTCCCTGCTTCGTGGGACTTAGGGGAGAGAAGTATGACCAACTTCTAGTGAGTTCAATGGCTCTGCTTCAGGCTGACAGGACACCATTAGCTCCTGAGGGTGCTGATCGCTGGGTACGCCTAGATGCACACTCCCGCAGCCTGCCGTCACCCCCTTACAGAGCCAGAAGACAGGTGAGTAGCAGAAGAACAGAAGACTTCTTCTTCAGTGACGGCATTCTGAGGTACCGAGCAGCGAGCGGAACGCTGCGCGCAATGCTCACACACAAACACAGGCACTGCAGGGTGCAAGGCACGGGGGGGGGGGCACGGGGGGGGGGGGCACCCTGGGCAGCATAAATTCCTCACAAAAGGCTGGAAAAAGTGGACATTAGTGCCTGGGCACTGTCCTTACCCCCCTAGCGTAATTAATTATTTCTGAGCGGGACAGATACGCGCCATTACAGCGGCGGGGCTTCTTCCTCACCTCACCAGAACATCTTTAGAGCATTACAAGTCTATCACTATAGAGTTTATTATTTCCCAGACTGTGTACTTTTGGCGCTGGATTGTGAGCTGAAAAATCCTCTGTGTCCCTCTGACAGATTTACTGACGGTCTGTCCCCCATAAGCCGGTGTGTCTGTGGGTACTTGGTATATGTGTGTCAACATGTCGGTGGCTGAATGTTTTTCCCAAGAGGAAACTATATTAGGAATGCAGACATATGCTGGTGGCCCTGTTGGCACCACCAATAACTGACTGGGTAAATGTTTCAGTAATATCAGAGTAAGGTTGGATAAATCTGTGTCCCAGACACAGACGTAGAGAATAGATGTGATATTCATGGCTATGTTTCTTTTCCCTCAGGCCCCGCTGGGTCGCAAAAATGTTATTTTGCCCAGTTACTACACACTGATACTGACACGGATACTGATACTTATGTCGACCATAATGTTTCCTGATTAGATCCAATATTGGCAAGGAGCATTCAGTACATGATTGTGGATATTAAGGACATATTAAAATCACTGAAGACCCTGCTGTTCCTGACAAAGGGGTCTATATGTATGTATATATAGATATATAATGAAAGCTGATGTAACGTTCCTCCATCTCTGTTTGAGAAAGTCTGGGCCAGCTCGACAAGATGGTTTCAAATCCCCAAAAGGATTCTGGTTGTTTATTCATTTCCCGCCGCGGACAGAATAAAGTGGGAGTCACCCCCTGTTCTGCACAGGGCCCTGTCACAAATCCAGCGATTCGTATGCAGGAAGCTACATTATTTCTAGTTATGTAACCACGGGTACATTACTTAGACCTGCCATTACATGTGCAGCCTTTTGTGAGGAATTTATGCTGCCCAGGGTGCCCCCCCCCCCCCGTGCCCCCCCCCCGTGCCTTGCACCCTGCAGTGCCTGTGTTTGTGTGTGAGCATTGCGCGCAGCGTTCCGCTCGCTGCTCGGTACCTCAGAATGCCGTCACTGAAGAAGAAGTCTTCTGTTCTTCTGCTACTCACCTGTCTTCTGGCTCTGTAAGGGGGTGACGGCAGGCTGCGGGAGTGTGCATCTAGGCGTACCCAGCGATCAGCACCCTCAGGAGCTAATGGTGTCCTGTCAGCCTGAAGCAGAGCCATTGAACTCACTAGAAGTTGGTCATACTTCTCTCCCCTAAGTCCCACGAAGCAGGGAGACTGTTGCCAGCAGCCTCCCTGAAAATAAAAAAAACTAACAAGTCTTTTCAGAGAAACTCAGTAGAGCTCCCCTGTAGTGCATCCAGTATCACTGCGCACAATACTAAAACTGGAGTCTGGAGGAGGGGCATAGAGGGAGGAGACAGTTCACACCCTTTGAAAGTCTTAAAGTGCCCATGTCTCCTGCGGATCCCGTCTATACCCCATGGTTCTTAATGTGACCCCAGCATCCTCTAGGACGTATGAGAAAACAAATAACGCACACACGAGGAGGAGAGAACTAAGGAAGCTATAAGGAGAAGAGGGGAGGGAGGGGGGGTTGAAAGGTAAGGTAGTAAAGGCATATTGGATAAACTACAACCTTATACATATTCATTAATGTACCAGTAGTTAGAAGTAGAAGAGCTCTAACAGAAACCACAAAGCTTTTCTAAAGCCACACCACACTGGATATGCCCAATCTCATTTGATTTTTGAAGCAAAGCAGTATTGGACTTTGTTAATACATGGATGGGAGACTGCTTGGTAGTATCAGATTCTTTAGGTGTTTTTAAACTAGCAACACCATTTTCTTGGTACATTTAATTTTTACATGTATTCTTTTATGTACCAGAAGTTAGAAGTAGAAGAGCTGTAACAGAAACCACCAGCTCATCTACAGCCACAGCACACTGGATTTGCCCAATCTCTCCTGATCATGGAAGCTGAGCAGTGTTGGTCCTGGTTTTAGTACTTGGATGGGAGACCACAAGGAAATACCAGGAGCTGTGTGTATTTTTACAATACTAACACCATTCTCTTGATGCATTCCATTTTGAAACATTGGGGCAGATCTATTAAGCCTGGTGAACTGATAAAGTGCAAGGTGATAAAGTACCAGCCAGTCAGCTCCTAACTGTCATTTTTCAAACCCAGCCTGTGACATGGCAATTAGGAGCTGATTGGATGGTACTTTATCACCATGCAAATTATCATTTCACCAGGTTTAATAAATCGTCTGCTTACTCATTTATGTACGAGTAGTTAGAAGTAGAAGAACTCTAACAGAAACCACTAAGCTCATCTACAGCCACACCACACTGTATATGCCCAATATCACCTGATTTTAGGCCTGGTTTGTTCTTGGATGTGAGACCACCTGGGAATACCAGGTGCTGTAGGTAGTTTTATACTACCAACACCGTTCTCTTGATGCATTATATTTTGAAACTTATTCATTGATGTACCAGTAGTTAGAAGTAGAAGTTAGAAACAGCAAAAATCATCTACAGCCGCATCACACTGGATATGTCCAATCTCATCTGATGTTGGAAGCTAAGCAGTGTTGTGCCTGGTTAGTTTTTGGATCTCAGGTCCTGCCTTCTGGTTTGGCCACGGCACCTCGGAAATTCACCAAGGTCATGGCCGTGATGACGACCCTTCACCATCGGTGGACCAGGGAGGAATCTCTCCTCCCGATAAACATTCTGGAATTGCGGGCAGTGTTCAATTCATTGACACTGGCCCTGCCTCTAGTACAGAACAGGCCTGTTCAAGTACAATCGGACAACGACACCACGGTAGTGTACACAAATCATCAAGGCGGCACTCGAAATTGCATGGCAAAGCTGGAAGTATCAAAAATCCTCAGTTGGGTAGAACGTCATCTGCCAGCAATATCGGCAGTGTTCATTCCCGGAGTCCTCAACTGGGAAGCGGATTTCCTCAGTCGTCAGTACGTTCACGCTGGAGAGTGGAGAGGCCGCAGCAGAAATGTCTGCACTGGTGTCAGTAGGTGACTGAGGCAGGGATGACTGGGAGATAGTGGGTGACTGAAGCATGTATGACTGGGAGATAGTGGGTGACTGAGGCCGGGGTGACTGGGAGATAGTCAGTGACTAAGGCAGGGGTGATAGGGATATAGTGGATGACTGTGGCAGGGGTGACAGGGACAGTAGGAGACTGAGGCAGGGGTGACAGGGATAGTGGGTGACTGAGGCAGGGGTGATAGGGTGACAGTGGGTGACTGAGGCAGAGGTGACAGGGATAGTGGGTGACTGAGGTAGGGGTGATATGGAGATAGTGGTTGACTGAGGCAGGGGTGACAGAGATAGTGGGTGACTAAAGCAGGGGTGACTGGTATAGTGGGTGACTGAGGCAGGGGTCGCAGGTATAGTGGTTAACTGAGGCAGCGGTGACTGGGAGATAGTGGGTAACTGGGGCAGGGGTGACAGGGAAAGTGTGTGACTCAGGCAGGGGTGATAGGGAGATAGTGGGCAGCAGATCACTGCCTCGCTGACAGCAGCACATCCCTGCTTCACTGACAGCAGCACATCCCTGCCTCATTGACAGCAGCACATACCTGCCTCACTTATAGCAGCACATCCCTGCCTCACTGGCAGCAGCAGATCCCTGCCTCACTGGCAGCAGCAGATCACTGCTTCACTGACAGCAGCACATCCCTGCCTCACTGGCAGCAGCAGATCCCTGCCTTACTGACAGCTGTATTCAGACCTGAACTCTGCTGTGCATATTCACACAACAGGAGATCAGGTCTGAAGTGTGTGTGTGTGTGTGTGTGCTGGTGCCGCAGTGCACCGGCACATGCCAGAGATGCGATCAGCATCTCTGCCCAGTGAGCGCCTCTGCCAACACATACTTATCTTGTATATGAGATCTCTTGATCATGAAGATAGTTCTCACAGGGTGAGGTTCATCCATTACATTTTAAAGTAGGAAGGTACAAATTACATATTCAAATTACATATATGTGCTGGATTCAAATGTTTTCCCCCCTTCCTTTCTCAATTGTGCCCATCAGCAGCTATTCTAATGTTGCTGCCAATGGGTGTGACGCATTCATTTCTTCTGTGGGGTACACTGGACTCCACAAGGATTCACATTGTATATGTACACCAGAGTAGGATCTTGATCTGAGGCACCAACAGGCTCAAAGCTTTTGACTGTTCCCAAGATGCTCAGCGCCCCCTGCTCTATAACCTCGCTTCCATGAACAGGGAGCTCAGTTTGTAGTTGGTGCCTTCAGTAGCAGGACACTTAACAGGGGGCTGCCTCAGGCAGCCTATACTTAGCTATTAATTTTGACAAGAAAAGAAGAACTTTTTTTATAAGAATGTACAAGGGCTGCAGCAGGCTAGGTCTAATAGACATCTTTACTGCTGCTCCATCACTCCCAGCGGCGCAGTATACTCCCGTGCCCTGGTTGCTGGGTCACTGCAGCGGAGGCTCCGGTTTCTTCCTAAGGTCAGTCACACACACACCGCCCTCCGGGATCACGAGGCCGCTGATGAAAGGGAGGTAAGGGGCTTCTGTGCCCACACTATACCGTGATCCAGCATGGCTGTAGGGGGCGGGCCGTGTGCGCACTGGCGTGGACACTGATTACTGGGCAGCCGCTCCACTAGCCACCAGGGACAGTTAAGGAGCACAGCTCTGGGGGGTTTTCTCCTATATTAACCCCATTTTGTACTACCTGCAGTGCATTGTGATAGGTAATAGAGCCTGATTCAGGTTGGATTGCAATCACAATAAGCAATCCAACTGCAAAAATTGCTAAGAGCATACGCATGCGCCTGCATTTTCTGTGACTGTCAATCGGTGCGGGGGGGGGGGGGTCAGCAACACTCCATTTCAAAGTCGGAGATGGAGCGGTGCGGGGGCAGGGCTTCAACGGAGAAACAGGAGGCATGGTCAGAGCGGCTGCATGACATCACATGCAGCCGTTGCGATCACAAAAATGGTGGCGGCTTCCTGCGCACACGTACAGTCTGCACCAACAGGAGGCTAACCCATTTTTTATGATCACGCTGAACTGCACTGAGACTGCAATTTCAGCGTGATCAAGAAGGGAGGCGGCATGCTGGGTGGCCATGCCCTGTGATGGGTGGCCCCAGCATGCGAACCAAAGGATTGCAAATTCTGTTACTTAGCAGAATTTGCAATCCTTACTGAATTAGGCCATTGATTACAAAATTGTAAACAATATTTGAAGTTTTTCTTCAGGGACTAACACAAAAGATGCTTGGGGCTACTAACACATGGGTAAGCCACGTAAAGCTTCCCATGGGTCAGTGGCATCACAACGGGGTTGCGGCACACACCCGAGTGTCACCCGCCAAGTGGGGTGACACCAAAGTGCCGGCTCTTCTTCAGTGACAGAATATGGGAGTTTTACTGTGACATTACGTGCAACACCCAGTTTCTGTCACTGTGCAGGAGCCAGCACCACTCACACACTAGTCCCCGGGTACAGCCCCCAACCCCCGGGATACCCGCAGCAACAAAATGGTGATTCAGGCCACGCCCCTACCTATGAGACCATGCCTCCTTTTTACCATTGCGCTGCTTATCTGCGCGCACTGCATTACAATCTCCCTCGCCGCCTCTCTGGGTGTCACCAGTGATAGTGACACTTCTGCCATGCTTGTAGCAGCTGGTCCTAAGATCTACGCCTCCAGCCCTGAGTGTTTTCCCTTGTGACTTGTTGATCATCATAGCGAAGCAGATGCTTACAGAAAACTGCAGGGGTTTAGATTGAAAAGAAAAACATTGACGAACCCATCATTTCAGCGACAGGGTCTGCCACACGACTGACTGAAATGACTGGTTGGTTTGGGCCCCCACCAAAAAAGAATCAATCAATCTCTCCTTGCACAAACTGGCTCTACAGAGGCAAGATGTCCACCTCATCATCCTCTGATTCCTCACCCCTTTCACTGTGTACATCCCCCTCCTCACAGATTATTAATTCGTCCCCACTGGAATCCACCATCTCAGATCCCTGTGTACTTTCTGGAGGCAATTGCTGGTGAATGTCTCCACGGAGGAATTGATTATAATTAATTTTGATGATCATCATCTTCTCCACATTTTCTGGAAGTAACCTTGTACGCCGATTGCTGACAAGGTGAGCGGCCGCACTAAACACTCTTTCGGAGTACACACTGGAGGGAGGGCAACTTAGGTAGAATAAAGCCAGTTTGTGCAAGGGCCTCCAAATTGCCTCTTTTTCTCCACCATTCTTTCAAAGGTGACAGAATCATATGCAGTGACAGTAGACAACATGTCAGTAATCGTTGCCAGGTCCTTCAGTCTGGACCAGATGTCAGCACTCACTCCAGACTGCCCTGCATCACCGCCAGCGGGTGGGCTCGGAATTCTTAGCCTTTTCCTCGCACCCCCAGTTGCGGGAGAATGTGAAGGAGGAGCTGTTGACGGGTCACGTTCCGCTTGACTTGACAATTTTCTCACCAGCAGGTCTTTGAACCTCTGCAGACTTGTGTCTGCCGGAAAGAGAGATACAATGTAGGTTTTAAATCTAGGATCGAGCACGGTGGCCAAAATTTATTGCTCTGATTTCAACAGATTGAATCCTGGTTAAGCGAATTAAGGGCTCCATCCACAAGTCCCACATGCCTAGTTGAATCGCTCTGTTTTAGCTCCTCCTTCAATGTCTCCAGCTTCTTCTGCAAAAGCCTGATGAGGGGAATGACCTGACTCAGGCTGGCAGTGTCTGAACTGACTTCACGTGTGGAAAGTTCAAAGGGTTGCAGAACCTTGCACAACGTTGAAATCATTCTCCACTGCGCTTGAGTCAGGTGCATTCCCCCTCCTTTGCCTATATCGTGGGCAGATGTATAGGCTTGAATGGCCTTTTGCTGCTCCTCCATCCTCTGAAGCATATAGAGGGTTGAATTCCACCTCGTTACCACCTCTTGCTTCAGATGATGGCAAGGCAGGTTCAGGAATGTTTGGTGGTGCTCCAGTCTTCGGCATGCGGTGGCTGAAGGCAGAAAGTGGCCCGCAATTCTTCGGGCCACCGACAGCATCTCTTGCACGCCCCTGTCGTTTTTTAAATAATTCTGCACCACCAAGTTCAATGTATGTGCAAAACATGGGACGTGCTGGAATTTGCCCAGATGTAATGCACGCACAATATTGGTGGCGTTGTCCGATGTCACAAATCCCCAGGAGAGTTCAATTGGGGTAAGCCATTCTGCGATGATGTTCCTCAGTTTCCGTAAGTGGTTGTCAGCTGTGTGCCTCTTATGGAAAGCGGTGATACAAAGCGTAGCCTGCCTAGGAACGAGTTGGCAATTGCGAGATGCTGCTACTGGTGCCGCCGCTGCTGTTCTTGCTGCGGGAGGCAATACATCTACCCAGTGGGCTGTCACAGTCATATAGTCCTGAGTCTGCCCTGCTCCACTTAACCACAGACAAGTGGACATTGGGTACAACTGCATTTTTTAGGACACTGGTGACTCTTTTTCTGAGGTCTGTGTACATTTTCGGTATCGCCTGCCTAGAGAAATGGAACCTAGAGGGTATTTGGTACCGGGGACACAGTACCTCAATCAAGTCTCTAGTTGCCTCTAAATTAACGATGGATACCGGAACCACGTTTCTCACCACCCAGACCTGAGTTATCCGCTTTGCAGCAGGATGACTGCTGTGATATTTCATCTTCCTCGCAAAGGACTGTTGGACAGTCAATTGCTTACTGGAAGAAGTACAAGTGGTCTTCCGACTTCCCCTCTGGGATGACGATCGACTCCCAGCAGCAACAACAGCAGCGCCAGCAGCAGTAGGCGTTACACTCAAGGATGCATCGGAGGAATCCCAGGCAGGAGAGGACTCGTCAGACTTGCCAGTGACATGGCCTGCAGGACTATTGGCTCTCCTGTCTAAGGAGGAAATTGACACTGAGGGAGTTGGTGGTGTGGTTTGCAGGAGCTTGGTTACAAGAGGAAGGGATTTAGTGGTTAGTGGACTGCTTCCGCTGTCATCCAAAGTTTTTGAACTTGTCACTGACTTATGATGAATGCGCTGCAGGTGACGTATAAGGGAGGATGTTCCGAGGTGGTTAACGTCCTTATCCCTACTTATTACAGCTTGACAAAGGCAACACACGGCTTGACACCTGTTGTCCACATTTGTGTACAGGATGCATACCTTCATGTCCCCATTTATCCACCTCATCAGGCATAACTCAGATTTGCGGTACAGGACTGTCATTGCCAATTTCAGACGTTGCTGTTTGGTCTCTCCATGGCCCTGAGAATTTTCACCTAGGTAATGGCGGAAATGATGGTGCTCCTGTGCAAGCAAGGTGTCACAATTATCCCGTACTTGGGCGATCTCATAAAAGCGAGATCAAGAGAGCAGTTGCTGAACAGCGTATCACTTTCACTGAAAGTGTTACAGCAACACGGCTGGATTCTCAATATCCCGAAGTCGCAGTTGATTCCTACTACTCGTCTGTCTTTCTTGGGCATGATTCTGGACACAGACCACAAGAGGGTTTATCTCCTGATAGAAAAGGCCCAGGAACTCATGACTCTTGTCAGGAACCTATTGAAACCAAAACAGGTGTCAGTGCATCACTGCACTCGAGTCCTGGGAAAGATGGTGGCATCACACGAGGCCATTCCATTCGGCAGGTTCCATGCGAGGACTTTCCAATGGGACCTACTGGACAAGTGGTCCGGGTCACATTTACAGATGCATTGGTTGATCACCCTGTCCCCCAGGGTCAGGGTATCACTCTTGTGGTGGCTGCAGAGTGCTCACCTTCTCGAGGGACGCAGATTCAGCATTCAGGGCTGGATCCTGGTGACCACAGACGCAAGCCTCCAAGGTTGGGGAGCAGTCACACAGGGAAGAAATTTCCAAGGTCTTTGGTCAAGTCAAGAGACTTGTCTTCACATCAACATCCTGGAACTAAGGGCCATATACAATGCCCTACGTCAAGCGGAGACCTTACTTTGCGACCAACCGGTTCTGATCCAGTCAGACAACGTCACCGCAGTGGCTCATGTAAACCGCCAAGGCGGCACAAGAAGCAGAGTGGCGATGGCACAAGCCACCAGAATTCTTCGCTGGGTGGAGAATCACGCAAGCGCACTGTCAGCAGTGTTCATTCCGGGAGTGGACAACTGGGAAGCAGACATCCTCAGCAGACACGACCTACATCCGGGAGAGTGGGGACTTCATCAGGAAGTCTTTGCACAGATTACAAGTCGGTGGGAACTGCCACAGATAGACATGATGCCGTCCCGGCTCAACAAAAAGCTACAGAGGTATTGCGCAAGGTCAAGAGACCCTCAGGCAGTAGCTGTAGACGCCCTAGTGACACCGTGGGTGTTCCGGTCGGTCTATGTATTTCCTCCTCTTCCTCTCATACCCAAGGTGTTGAGGATAATAAGACAAAGAGGAGTGAGAACAATCCTCATTGTTCCAGATTGGCCACGGAGGACCTGGTATCCGGATCTGCAGGAAATGCTCACAGAAGATCTGTGGCCTCTCCCTCTAAGACAGGACCTGTTGCATCAGGGGCCCTGTCTGTTCCAAGACTTACCGCGGCTGCATTTGACGGCATGGCGGTTGAATGCCGGATCCTAGCATTCCGGTTGAGGTCATCCCTACGCTGATAAATGCTAGGAAGGATGTAACGTTAAAACATTACACCGTATATGGCAAAATTATGTTTCTTGGTGTGAGGCCAGGAATGCTCCTATGGAAGAATTCCATCTGGGCCGTTTCCTTCACTTCCTACAAACTGGAGTGAATTTGGGCCTAAAATTAGGCTCTATTAAGGTCCAGATTTCAGCCTTATCCATTTTCTTTCAAAAAGAATTGGCTTCTCTTCCAGAAGTTCAGACTTTTGTAAAAGGAGTGCTGCATATTCAGCCTCCTTTTGTGCCTCCGGTGGCACCTTGGGACCTTAACGTGGTGTTAAGTTTTCTAAAATTACACTGGTTTGAACCACTTAAAACAGTGGAGTTAAAATATCTCACATGGAAGGTGGTCATGTTATTAGCCTTGGCTTCGGCCAGGCGAGTGTCGGAATTAGCGGCTTTGTCACATAAAAGCCCATATTTGGTATTCCATGTGGATAGAGCGGAATTGCAGACCCGTCCTCAATTCCTACCAAAAGTGGTCTCATCTTTTCATATGAACCAACCTATTGTGGTGCCTGTGGCTACGCGTGACTTGGAGGATTCCGAGTTACTTGATGTGGTTAGGGCTTTGAAAATTTACGTGGCCAGGACGGCTAGAGTCAGGAAAACTGAAGCGCTGTTTGTCCTGTATGCAACCAACAAGATTGGTGCCCCTGCTTCAAAGCAGGCTATTGCTCGCCGGATTTGTAACACGATTCAGCAAGCGCATTCTATGGCTGGATTGCAGTTACTGAAATCGGTCAAGGCCCATTCCACGAGGAAAGTGGGCTCTTCTTGGGCGGCTGCCCGAGGGGTCTCGGCACTACAGCTGTGTCAAGCTGCTACTTGGTCGGGTTCACACACCTTTGCAAAATACTATAAGTTTGATACCCTGGCTGAGGAGGAACTCATGTTTGCTCAATCGGTGCTGCAGAGTCATCCGCACTCTCCCGCCCGTTTTGGAGCATTGGTATAATCCCCATGGTCCTTACGGAGTCCCCAGCATCCTCTAGGACGTTAGAGAAAATAAGATTTTAAACCTACTGGTAAATCTTTTTCTCGTAGTCCGTAGAGGATGCTGGGCGCCCGTCCCAAGTGCGGACTACTTCTGCAATACTTGTATATAGTTATTGCTTCAATAAGGGTTATGTTATAGTTGCATCGGTCCTGCACTGATGCTATGTTGTTTTTTCATACTGATAACTGGGTAGTTTATCACAAGTTATACGGTGTGATTGGTGTGGCTGGTATGAATCTTGCCCTGGATTAACAAAATCCTTTCCTCATACTGTCCGTCTCCTCTGGGCACAGTTTCTCTAACTGTGGCATAGAGGGAGGAGCCAGTGCACACCCAGAACTAAAGTCTTTCTTAAAGTGCCCATGTCTCCTGTGGAGCCCGTCTATCCCCATGGTCCTTACGGAGTCCCCAGCATCCTCTACGGACTACGAGAAAAAGATTTACCGGTAGGTTTAAAATCTTATTTTCTACTTTATTCTTTTCTATCCTAGTTTATTACGACCAACTCTCATCCAAGGAGTTTGATATTCTACTACCTGCATGCAATTTAAATTGCTTAAATTGTTTATATGGTTGATTTGTCCTTCACAATCCATAATCTGCAACTTGGATGCACTTGTGTCATTGAAAATCTTATAATAAAAATGTATATACAGATACTCAACCTGTATATTGAAAAAAAAAAAGTTATAAGACATATGCATTCAATATTTGAAGAATCAAAATAAAATAAAGCTATCTATTGGGTTTCACTAACAAGCACATTGGAAGACTTGACTACTGTTAAAAGACATGCATTACATGGTATAGAGCCACAAACCACAATGTAGTAAAATAAAAACAAACTTACATGTGTATCAAACCTATGTGAGGCTTACATTGATAGTGCAAGATCAACACTCTATCAACTGTGCAAACTAGACTGCACATAAATGCCATAAAATTTATCTGAGATTTTAGTAAATAAGGCCCGTTGCTGTCCGGGTCACGCAGCCGTCACGGCCCGCCCCCATACGGTCCGGTCATGTCTGCGTTGTCCTGACTGTGCCCCCAAAATGGCGGCACAACGCCGCTGGCCCGACTCCTCCTGCCCAGTGACCGCCTCTGCCTGTCAATCAGGCAGAGGCGCTCACTGGGCAGAGATGCTGATCGCATCTCTGGCATGTGCCGGTGCACTGCGGCACCAGCACACACGCACTTCAGACCTGATCTCCTGTTGTGTGAATATGCACAGCAGGGATCAGGTCTGAATTAGGCCCTATATACAGCTGTCAGTAAGGCAGGGATGTGCTGCTGCCAGTGAGGCAGGGATGTGCTGCTGGTAGTGAAGCAGTGATGTGCTGCTGTCAGCGAAGCAGTGCTGTGCTGCTGTCAGCGAGACAGGGATGTGCTGCTGTCAGCGAGGCAGGGATGTGCTGCTGTCAGCGAAGCAGGGATGTGCTGCTGTCAGCGAAGCAGGGATGTGCTGCTGTCAGTGAAGCAGGGATGTGCTGCTGTCAGCGAGGCAGGGATGTGCTGCTGTCAGCGAGGCAGGGATGTGCTGCTGTCAGCGAGGCAGGGATGTGCTGCTATAAGTGAGGTAGGGATGTGCTGCTGTCATTGAAGCAGGAATGTGCTGCTGCAGTGAGGCAGAGATATGCAGCCCACTATCTCCCTATCACCCCTGCCTGAGTCACACACTTTCCCTGTCACCCCTGCCTCAGTTACCCACTATCTCCCAGTCACCGCTGCCTCAGTCAACCACTATATCTGCGATCCCTGCCTCAGTCACCCACTATACCAGTCACCCCTGCTTTAGTCACCCACTGTCACCCTATCACCCCTGCTTCAGTCACCCACTATCCCTGTCAACCCTGCCTCAGTCACCCACTATCTCCCAGTCACCCCTGCCTCAGTCAGCCACTATCCCTGTCACCCCTGCCTCAGTCTCTTACTGTCCCTGTCACCCCTGCCACAGTCATCCACTATCTCCCTATCACCCCTGCCTTAGTCATTTATTATACCTGTCACCCACTTTCTTCCCATACTTACCCAACCCCTTCCTATCACCCCTCCCTCAGTAACCCACTATCTCCCTGTCACCCACTATCTCCCAGTCACCCCGGCCTCAGTCACCCACTACCTCCCACTCATACATGCTTCAGTCACCCACTATCTCCCAGTCATCCCTGCCTCAGTCACCTACTGACACCAGTGCAGACATTTCTGCTGCGGCCTCTCCACTCTCCAGCGTGAACGTCCTGACGACTGAGGAAATCCGCTTCCTAGTTGAGGACTCCGGGAATGAACACTGCCGATATTGCTGTCAGATGACTTTCTACCCAACGGAGGATTTTTGATACTTCCAGCTTTGCCATGCAGTTTCGAGTGCCGCCTTGATGATTTGTGTACACTACCGTGGTGTCGTTGTCAGATTGTACTTGAACAGGCCTGTTCTGTACTAGAGGCAGGGCCAGTGTCAATTAATTGAACACTGCCTGCAATTCCAGAATGTATATCAGGAGGAGAGATTCCTCCCTGGTCCACCGACCCTGGAGAAAGTGTATTGCTCCAACACCATGGCCCAGCCCAAAAGTCTGGCATCCATTGTCAGGAGGACACAGTTGGAGATCCAGAAGGGATGGCCCCTGCTCAACTGTTGGTCCTGTAGCCACCAGCTCAGTGTCAGACGAACCTCCGGAGTCAAGGAGATCATTTGAGACATCATCCGATGAGGCAGGCCGTCCCACTTGGAGAGGATTAACCTCTGCAGAGGGCGGTAATGAAATTGAGCGTACTCTACCATATCGAAAGCCGACACCATGAGGTCTAGTACTTGCATCGCTGTGTGTATCAACACTCTTGGGCGAGAGAGGACGATACTGTCCTGAATTTTCAGGACTTTCTCTGGAGACAGAAACAATTGTTGGCTGTGTGTGTCCAGCAGTGCCCCTAGGTGCACAATGTTCCGAGCAGGGACCAGCGAGGACTTTTTTCAGTTGATGAGCCTCCCGTGGACTTTTAGGAATTGGACCGCCAGTTCCAGATAACTGTGGAGAACCTCTTGGGAGTTCACCAGGATCAGCAAGTCATCCAGATTTGGCAGGATCCTGATTCTCTGATGGTGAAGGGTCGTCATCACGGCCATGACCTTGGTGAATATCCGAGGTGCCGTGGCCAAACCAGAAGGCAGGACTTGAAATCCAAAAACAAACCAGGCACAACACTGCTTAGCTTCCATCATCAGGTGAGATTGGACCAGTGGCGTAACTACTGCCCCCGCAGTCCTCGCGGTGGCTTGGGGGCGAGGGGCTGCGGGGGCGCCACTGATTTACAGCAGACTGACATGCGGACGAGCGTCCGCATGTCAGTCTGCAGTCTCCTTCCCTCCGCCGCTTTTTGGAGGGACACGGAGGGCACACAGCGCGCCTCCCTGTGTCCCTCCTGCTGCATCATCTCCGGCGGCCGCGGGTCTAATAGGGGGAAGTGCCGTCCGTGAGCTCTAATTGGCTCACGAACCGGCACTTCCCCCTATTAGACCCGCGGCCGCCGGAGATGATGCAGCAGGAGGGACACAGGAGAGACGAGCTGTGCCCTCCGTGTCCCTCCAAAAAGCGACGGCGGGGGGGGTAAATATCTGGCACTGGGGGCATATATGGCACGGGGGGGGAGGGAGGAATATCTGGCACTGGGGCATTTCTGGCACTGGGGGGAATATCTGGCACTGGGGGCATATCTGGCACTGGGGGGGATATCTGGCACTGGGGCATATATGGCACTGGGGGGGAATATCTGGCACTGGGGGCATATATGGCACTGGGGGGGTATCTGGCACTGGGGGCATATATGGCACGGGGGGCATATATGGCACTGGGGGGAATATCTGGCACTGGGGGCATATATGGCACTGGGGGGGAATATCTGGCACTGGGGACATATGTGTACTTGGCACATGGGGGGGACGACTATATTTGGCACTGGGGCATGTAAGTACCTGGCACCGTGGGGGAATATCTGGCACTGGGGACATATGTGGCACTGGGAGCACAGCCCTAGCAACAAGGACTACCTCCTAGCAACGAGCATGACACCCAGTGCATGAAACATCTGGCAACGAGCATGACACCCAGTGCATGAAACACCTGGCAATGAGCATGACACCCAGTGCATGAAACCCCTGGCAACGAGCATGACACCCTGAGCATGAAAACCCCTGGCACCGTGCATGGAACCAAGAGCATGAAACCCCTGGCAACGAGCATGACACCCAGTGCATGAAACCCCTGACAACGAGCAGGTAATTGAAAAGTAATTAGAAGCCTTACTGTAGGACTTAATGTGTAATGGGCATTACGGTGTGTGGCATAATGTATCACGGACATTGCGGTGTGTGTCATAATGTGTCGCAGGCATTACGGTGTATGGTATACTATATCGCGGGCATTGTGATATGTGGTATAATGTCTCAGGGTCATTGCAGTGTGTGGCATAATGTATCACGGACATTGCGGTGTGTGTCATAATGTGTCAGGCATTACGGTGTGTGGTATACTATATCACGGGCATTGTGGTATGTGGTATAATGTCTCAGGGTCATTGCAGTGTGGCATAATACATAACGGGCATTGCGATGTGTGGCATAGGGTATAACGGGCAGGGCATTGCGGTATGTGTCACAGGCATTACGGTGTATGGTATACTATATCACGGGCATTGTGGTATAATGTCTCAAGGTCATTGCAGTGTGTGGCATAATGTGTCACAGGCATTGTATGTGCTATAATGTATCGGGCATTGCAGTGTGTGGCATAATGTATCACGGACATTGCGGTGTGTGTCATAATGTGTCACAGACATTGTATGTGCTATAATGTATCAGGGGCATTGCAGTGTGTAGCATAATGTATAACGGGCATTACGATTCCTGTCATAATGTGTCACAGGCATTACGGTGTGTGGCATAATGTGTCACAGACATTACGGTGTGTGGCATAATGTGTCGGGGGCATTACAGTGTGTGCATATTGTGTCGTGCATTATTGTGTGCGGCATAATGTCTAAGGGCCATTGCAGTATGTGGCATAATGTATACTGGGCATTACTATAAGGAGGAAAAATGACAAATAATGTAAGGGGCATGAATCAGGATTATTTTTCTTTCCTGTGGTGGCCAACGTATGGGCGTGCAGGTTGCAAAACTGGGGTATAAGGTAGTCTTTTCCTGCAATGCCACGCCCCTTTATGTGAAACCACGCCCACTCCAACAAAACCACGCCCCTTTTTTGACGCGCGCGCCTTAGGCGCGCGCATATTTATCACTTTCTTGCTCCCAA